>NC_091750.1:54382088-54429588 GCF_043380555.1 Nothobranchius furzeri
GTAGATTTTGCTTAACATAGAAACAGGAATCTTTTCATAATTATTTTCTTTTTTTCACAGAAGATCTTTTTTCTTTTACTTCTAAACACAATTCAGTTTCCTGAGTAGATTTTGGTTTATTTATAGAAAAATTAATAATTCTATTTTGGCTCTGGTGGTCGATGTCTGCTTTTGGACTTAGGTCTCTCTCTCTCTCTCTGTATATATATATATATATATATATATATATATATATATATATATATATATATATATATATATATATATATATATATACACACACACACACACACACACACACACACACACAATTTTAATTACACTTTATTAAATGGTTTCAACGGCATTAAACAGACCAATAAAAATGCTGCATTTTTATATAACTTTAAGTAATTGACTTCAAAAAACTGGGTTTGAATAACACGTTTTACACCAATTTTATAACATCTTTTGTCTTCATCCATATGCTAGCTAACAAAAAAATCTAAATTTTATAGTTTGAGACAACAGATGTTGAGCAAAACCGAAATGTTGCATCTAAATGTATTCCAATTAATTATTTTACACTGAAAATGTTTTTGTTGTTTAATTAGAATTAAAAGTTTGCCTTTGATAGGACGAAAATGATGCTTTTGTTTTGGGCATGTAAAACATGTCAAATAACCTTTTCTAATCATCTCTAGTCAACTTCTAAAATACAAAAAATACATATTTTTCCAGCTATTAACTGTTTTACTGAATTTGTCTTTTTAATTAATCTAAATTGGGAGATCATAAGATTTTTTCTTCATCTCACTCCTGTTCTATTGTCATGGAAAGTGTTATTGTTATGTTAAATAGTTGCTGTGGCTTATTTTTAACATTGCCATAAAAATAAAATAAATGTTCTTATAAAATAAAATAAAAAATATTTAATAATTATTGTTTTAATTCCAGATATAGAAGACAATAATCATAAAACTCAGATTTTTAGCACAAAAAATAAATGACTGTTCTCCTCTTCAAGACAAGGGCGATGTGTAGCAAAGCACTAATCATGCTAAAGAGCCTTATCAACAGTTGACATTGTGTTATAACAGATTTTCCATTAATTTTCCATCAACTTTAACACAGGTTGTTTAAGTTGTGCCTATGAATAAAAGTGCAATGAGTTAAAAATGCCTTACTCTGATCCAAATTTATTGACAGTCTATATGGAGCACCCCCCCCCCCCCCATACACACCATACACACATGCTCACATACCAGAACATATAGAAAAATTCACCCACACCAACCCTCCAATCCTGTGTACTATCTGCTGCTCTCAAAAACAAATTAGTCATTCATATTTGCAGTGGAACACAAATCCGCCCGGCAACAAACACACAAGCCTCTCAGTTATCTCTCTCTCTCTCTCTCTCTCTCTCTCTCTCTCTCTCTCTCTCTCTCTCTCTCTCTCTCTCTCTCTCACACACACACACACACACACACACACACACACGCACGCACGCACGCACGCACACACACACACACACACACACACATACGCACACACACATACACACACACACACACACACACACACACACACACACACTACACTGGTGGTCCAGCCCCTTTGTCTCTCTTGGGAGGCCCAGACAAAAGCAACAACCTGACAGGTAAACAAGCCATCAAGTTTGGGCAGACCAAGCTGAGAAAAGCTCTCACCCTCCACAGCCTCACCCAAACCAGGCCTCCTCCTCCTCCTCCTCCACCTCCTGCTACCGCTATGAGCTCCAGTCTGCAGCTTCCCTCAACAAAAACTTGCATCATTCTTAGGAAAGATTCACCCTAAACTGCAGCTGTGGGTGTGGGTAAACATCTCTGCATGAGTTTTATTTTATGAAAGAAATAGTAAAGCATCTATTTTAAAAAATTCTATTGGGTTTTATTAGCTGTATCTAATTTTCTGCAATGAAAAAGTGTTGTTTGATTCTGAAAATCTTTCAGCGAGAGGTCTTAAGTTACCCCAAGCCTTCTTAGACCAATGTAATAATCATTTACATATCTAATAAAGGAGTTACTAAGAAACTGAAAAAAATTGCAGCAGATGTAGATTCATTAATACAAAAGGAAGAGATTCTATTTAAATTTAGACACTAAACACTTTAACTTGACATGAATGTGAGCATTTTTATTTTGTTTATTCTTAATAAAGCTCCTAACTTTTGTCTGATATTCAAATGTGTTGTTTTTAGGTAGTAATGTAGAGGTTTTCTTGCTCATGAAATAAAATAAACTTCATTCTAACTTCAGCATGTAAAGACTAAGTCTAATTAATAACCATAGGCGTGTTTCCTGATGTTAGTTGAATATTTAAGAGCTTCAAATTATGTCTTGTAAACACATTCTGAGACACAACCTCCAAATTCCTGAGAAGCTGCATTTTTTTTCCAACATCTGGGGATGAATTCTTATAAGACAAGAGTCTACCAAAAGCCACTAGCACGTGCTCCATCACCAGTCTGGTTCTGGTGTTCCTCCTTCTGCAGATGTCAGATGGAACACCCGAGGGACAAAAGAAGATGAAAATATTGTAGCTGGCTCAGTTTTCTCTTCTCAGATTTATTTTTATTTAAAATGAAAATTCTTTATTCTAAAATCAGAAATCATCAGGAAAGGGACTGTTTTCCTTGTGTCTACGAAATTATGATTATTAAGAAAATAATAGTTATTAGTTATGAATCTAAATTAATATCAATTTGATTGAATTATTTATTATTTACATGAAAACATAAATCATTTTAGGTCTGACTCACTTGATGAGCTAATGAGTAATCTGGGTCGTTTTAAAGGGATATGCCACCCAAAATTACAATTTACTCTGTTGACATTTTTCCCGAGCTGCACAGTGGTGCAGCGGCTAGCGCCGTTGCCTTGGGGCAAGGAGGTCCTGGGCTCACATTCTGGCCCGGGGTCTCTCGGCAAGGAGTTTACATGTTCTCTCCGGATACCCCGGCTTCCTCCCACAGCTAAAAACATGATTGTCAAGTCAACAAGTCTGTCTAAATTGTCCTTAGGTTTGAGTGTGTGTGTGTGTGTGTGTGTGTGTGCTTGGTTGTTTGTCCTGTGTGTCTCTGTGTTGCCCTGCAAAGGACTGGCAACCTGACCTGGGTGTGCCCTGTCTGCTTGCCCATTGACTGCTGGAGATAGGCACCAGCTCCCGGTGATCTTGCATAGACAAGTGGGCTTGGATGACGCATGGATGGATGCATGGACATTTTTCCCAGAGTTAGATAAGTGCACCTGTGATTCCTTTTTGTTACTAATTGTTTTCACCTGAAGTCAGTTTGATTATTTAGCAGAAGTTGAATCACTACTGAGTGATTTGAAGGACTTTTTTTTTTACTCCCAATGCTAGTTGGACCCATTCTCTCACTGTGTTTTATGCTAAGCTAAAGCTAAAGGAGTACAGCCGGGTCAGGAGAATGGGCTGGCATTAATAACATAAAAAGTTTTATTCTGTGAGAATACACCATGATTGAATCTAATCAATGAACCAGGAGAGCGGCTGTGTGACGTTAAAAGTGATGTTTAATGACCAGAAGAACAGTTTCTTCCAGCGCTCAGTAGGAGACCACAAAGCGCCATCAATCATGACGTTGTGGGGGGATTTCTGATGCATTTGTTGGAGTTGAGGGTGTGGGAGAAATGGTTTTAAAGCAACATAAGGCTTTGTATTTTCTTTCCCTTCCATTATGCTTCACCAACAACTTTTCCAATTTTACAAATGCCAGTTGTTTGGAGAAGTCTTGTCGATGTCATTTCCTGCTGAGTTACGACCAATCAGCAAGCGTTAAAGGTGGAATATGGAACACGAACACCATAGCGACATCTAGTGCGTGGAGGCTGTAGTTGCAACAATAGAACATATTTCCCAGCCGTCGGGATGTCAGGTTTGCCGCCACTACATGAAGTGACCAGCCAGCGCCATGTCCAGTGCAATTGTTCAGGATAAGGACTAATTACTAATAAGTTTATTTTACAACAGTATTTAATGTTGGAACACCTTCTGGGCTCAGAAATAGCTGTTTGGCTTGCCTAGTCCGCCATTTTCCACATTGCCAAAATGTTTTTTTTCCAGCCTGACTTGGAGAAATGGAGACACGCACATGCCGGGAGGTCCGGTAAAGTTTCCCGGAAGGTCCGATGGTAGAAACGGTGACTTTAGTGATTAATTAAGAGAAACGTGTTTTTAGAAAATGTAAATTAAATCAGTTTTGCGCTCTGGAAAGCAATGGTGCAACTTCACTAGAACGATTCTGGACACCGTTTTATAACTTTTCCATGACCCGTTTCTGCTGCAGAAGCAGACACAACCACAAGAATCCTGGAGACGTAAACAGCCCAAACATGAAAGCACAACACAAGCACGGAGTTTATGAATTTTTCTGCTGCAGGTCAATAGGCGAGTCATAGGTTACCACCTTTATTGAAACCTAGATCAGATAAAACTGTCAGAGGGAGAGCAATAAAGACGAAAGATTGGAACGGTGTGTTGAACAAGAAGCCATGTTGTGGGAAAACTCTCCGCAGACTGAGGATAACCAGAGTCCCAGTTCATCCTCCTCCTCCACCTCCATAACTCCTCTTTAACCTGGCCCACTGGGTCAGGCTACTGTGTGTGTGTGTGTGTGTGTGTGTGTGTGTGTGTGTGTGTGTGTGTGTGTGTGTGTGTGTGTGCGTGCGTGCGTGCGTGCGTGCGTGCGTGTGTGTGTGCGTGCGTGTGTGTGTGTGTGTGTGTGTGTGTGTGTGTGTGTGTGTGTGCGTGCGTGTGTGTGTGTGTGTGTGCTTAATTTCTGGGTGTAAAACGGATTTTGAATTTGAAAAAGTCCCTTAAAAAGCTTTTGGTTGCAGCTCTCACATTAAAAACTCTTTCTACAAAGGGGAGCTGAGAGCACGTCTCCTCTAGAGACTCTCGGGGTTTGAGCTTTTGATTGATGAGTTTGAAAGAAAGGTTTTTATTTCTCCACAAGAACTGCTGCTGCTTTGAAACAAAGTCTTGGGAAGAGCCCGCAGCCTCGTTAATGACAACGTCCTCGTGATTTTTATCAGAGACCAGAACGTGAGAAGGAGCTAAAGTGCCTTCTGCTAAAGACTCTCATGCACAGCTTTAGAGCAGCAGATACCGTTTTATCTGACAATCAAGATAAAACTGCCAGGGTGAGTTTACTGTTCCAGCTTTTCCCTCTCCCCATTCCCATACTCAGATCATGTGGAATTCCCAGAGAGGGGCAGTAAATTGTCCGGCTGGGCGACGTCGTCCTCTCCCTCCTGAATACCTTTCTCTCTGAGAAACAGACAAGAGAGGAGTTTCACCTACATGTCCTTTCTGAAGAACGCATACATCATGTTGTTTTTTTTTTAGGGATGATGTGAGCTCAGGGTGGAGTATGTGCTGATGCAAACATGATCCCAAATACATGTTGGACTTTTCCTAGAACCAAAAGGGAGAGCGACGCCTTGTCAGGAATGAAATACGCGGTCGACCTTTTGTTGATTGACAAACATGGCCGACGGTCTGGAGCAAGAATGCAGCGCGATCCTTCAACAGCAGCGTTCTTCTTGATCAATACGTGACGCTCGCTTGCAAAAAGGTTTGACCCTGGCCAAGAGCACGTCAAGAGCGTCGGCCAAAAGGCAGGATGCTGTTTTGATATATGAACATCCCAGAGTGAAATGGAATCTGCAGGTGGTTTAATGGAGCCGCGTTGGGTCAGGGTTTGCTGTACAGATTCATCACCGCATCTAAAAGACACTTTTTGCTTTTGGAGCGTTTAGTTCTTGTTGACTATCTTCTGTTAAAACTTGAGCATGACAGGCTTTCTGATCCTCTTGTGTTTGTGGGACGGGGTTCTGAGCTTGAGGAATAAGTCAAACTCCCAATCCTTTTGTGTCAGAGTTATGGATAAAAATTCTCTTTTCTTCCCAAATGTTGGTGTTATAAATAATTTTAATCACATATTTGCTGCTGCACGGAGCACAGTACTGGAGGGTTCCACTAGGGGGCACAGTAGAGAAAGCTTGTTATGTTCCTTGGATTTCACATACGATGTCCGTGAATTTTAAAGAAGCTTTTTGATACCAAGAACGCGCTTATTTTCGAACGGGGGGAAATTGCTATTTTAGGTTTTGTATGAAAATAAGTGCAGGACTACAAATGATGTCATCGAACCAGACACGGAGAAAACAGAGGGAAAATGGCTGAAAGTTCAGCAAACTTCAAATCCTTCTCACAGGAGGAAAGAACCACCATATCTGATATATATATATATATATATATATATATATATATATATATATATATATATATATATATATATATATATATGCAGTGCGTTTTTATGTTACGCACGGCATATATATATATATATATATATATATATATATATATATATATATATATATATATATATATATATGCAGTGCGTTTTTATGTTACGCACTGCATATATATATATATATATATATATATATATATATATATATATATATATATATATATATATATATATATATATATATGCAGTGCGTTTTTATGTTACGCACTGCATACGCATCCGGTGGAGAGCCCAGGTTACACTGATGATGCTATAGTATTTATTAATGCTTCATCATTCTTTTCGATTCATGTCTTCTGTTTTGGTTTTAGGTTGAACTGAAACAAACTGAGGGTGTGGCATCACTGAGAAGTGAGAAGGAACTGTTCTTTGGCTTTTTCTTTACAGACGTATCTGGAAAAACCACAACCTGTAAGGCTAAAGGCCCGGTATGCAGTGAGTCATGGCACGGTTTGGAGAGTCTCGTGAGAACGGTGGATTCTTTTTGTTGATGTGTTGGTTGGTTCGTCTTTTTCTAGTGAGCATAGCTCGACAAACCCAGTCTTTATGGTTACTCACCCTGCTGGCAGAACCATCGCCGACACCTGTAGAACAGGTACCAGAATAATTCAGAAGTATCGGTACACGAGTCTGTAAATGACCTTCTAACCTTTGGTGACATGTTTGAGTCCACATGTTCTGTAGTGTGTGTGTGTGTGTGTGTGTGTGTGTGTGTGTGTGTGTGTGTGTGTGTGTGTGTTGTGTGTGTGTGTGTGTGTGTGTGTGTGTGTGTGTGTGTGTGTGTGTGTGTGTGCGCGCTCATACATGATCATGGGAGTGTGTTTAGCAGTTTACTCTCCTGCTGGTTCTGTGCAGCTTCTTTAATCATCCCTCTTTTCTTTTTGTCTCTCCTCTGACAGTCCTTCGTCTTGTGACGGCCCGCCTCGCCGCCTCAGCCTGCTCGCCTTTTCAGCGCTCCTGAAGCGAGACTACTAATGCACTTGCTGCTCTCCTCGCCACCTCATCGGCCCACCTTGAGCTCCAAACTCCCGTGACAGCACAGAACGTTCACTTTGTCTACCGTGTTTGTCCAAAAATTGTTTCAATATGTATTTTTGGGACCGGTAATGTTTGCATAATAAATCTTTGTGTCAGGGGAGCACAAAGGGAGCTATAGGTCAAAAACTGGGTGGGTAACTCTCTCTCTCTCACACACACACACACTTTTCAGATCTCCAACATGACTTTCCATACTTTGTCTGAGAGAAGCTGTTTTTCCAGTCTGCTGTCACTTGGTTTATATAGACATGCATCAGGTCCAGCTGCCTTTTAGTAAACTGGATTTTGGTTTCCTTACGTGTTCAGATAAAGGCAGTTTCTCAACTGGGGTACAAAGATAACCTAAAAGTGAAGGATCTTAGCACACAGGAATGAAAATAAAGGAAAACTGAATGGATGCAGATTCTCCTTACCTGAAAACAAAGAACTGATGTATTGTTGACTGACAGACCCAAGAGAAATACAATTTTATTTCGGGTTTAGACTTTTGTTGCAAATCACTCAAAGCAAAATTTCTGTCACATTTTATTATTCCCACACACCTAAAGCAAAAACATACTAGAAACTGTAATTTTCTTGTCTTCATGACATGAAAAAAACTCTTAGTTGCATTATCGATTTTTTTATATATTTATTCATTAGCTCATGAGCCAACATGTAACAGAACCATCTGGACTTTGTGAATATAGAATATTCTCGTGACATCTGTTTTTCATAACTGATTAATCTCAGTTAAATCTGGGCATTTAAATACCTAAAGCTGGAGAAGCTTTTTAAATGAAAGATGTCAGCATCTACTGCTCAGTTAACTAGCTCTTATGCCAATATGTTTTACATCACTCGCCTGCATTTGTCTTGTGATCACCTTTATTGTGTACCTAAATCAAAATGCTTCGTGTATTTTTGGGACTCATTCATGGTTTTCTTTTACTTTATATCAGTAGTGAGGCTGCAAAGGGAGAAGGCTCTTGTTGCTGACTTACAACGTAATTCTGTCCTATTTTATTCCTTAAAGTGACAGTGTGTAGTTTCCTGCCACTAGGGGGCAGTACATACATTTCAGGGTAGTTTTACACCATATCGCTGTGACCGTGGCTAGTTTATAAAGCATTACGTAAATGTTGTTACGTGTGGAACAGAAAGCATGCAGCCTCTGCGTGATTCCTCAGACTTTGATTATCCTTCAGTTATTTCCATCGAGAGACTGCAATACTTATTGTAGTTTTCTGTAGTTGCTGGTGCTGCTCAGGGTTCTGCGCCTGCCGATGACATCAACATACTACGGCAACACTGCTCAGCCAAAATATGTTGTATCTCTTTTTAGATTCTGTTCTTTCACATCAGTTTTGGAAAGAGTTTAGCAGTTTTATTACATTTGTGTTTCTTACTGCCTAAATGTTTTTTAACGTGGTAACGGAACTTCAATAAGTTGTACGTCCAGTCAATCCTCTGGTGTGACGTCACTGACGGGCGCAGGACCCCGAGCCAGCCAGAAGGAAACATGGCGTCCCCCAAAGACGCAAGACCTGTGCCCTATGTACTTTAGACCTGAATTTTATGGTAATATGTTTTGAAGTTGCCAATATTTTCAATGACTGGACATCATTTAAGTCATTTTCAACAACATTTTGACAGATATTTCCAGAGATTAACAGTAAAAATTACACATTATTTCTTTAAAGTGACAGTGTGTATTTTCCCTGGCGATAGGGGGCAGTACTTACCTAAATGATTGCAAGTAAGCATTACTTTTGTGTTCAAATAAGACCTTACGAACGGATGGCCATTAGGGTCAAAAATCCCTGGGAGCACAACCTCCAGTGAAACAACAAGAACATCAGATTCCCTTTCATCACTGGCAATGAGTGAAGAGTTAAATGTGTAATACAACACCGTTTATTAATGGTGAAAGTTTTGTAACCATTTGTTACAAATTAGAAAATGCATTTTGTCCTCACGGGCTTCTGTAGAAGGAAACATGGCACCCAATATGGAGTCGCCCAGAGACTTTGACCCGCTGCTATGCATTTTAGAACAGATTTTTATGGTCATATGTTATAAAACTGCCAATATTTTTCAACAAATGGGCATCTTTGAATTCATTTACAGCAGTATTTCGACGGATATTTCCAGAGACTAACAGTAAAAACGACACATTGTCACTTTACGGAAGCCAAATGATCCCATTTACAGGGCTAAATAATTATGAGTTAATATATGTAACATGTGACAACAAGACAAAAACCATATTAATCACAGAAGCTTAAAACAACTTAGATTTGAGGTGTATTTTTAAATTCAGTCGATCAAAATAGGAAGGGGGAGGGACTTTATTGTGCAGCCAACCACCAGGGGGTGTTTGTTTCATTTTGGCTTTACTTTACAGTTTATATTACATCTTATATATAGTTTGAGTGGTTTTATATTTTATGTATTCGTTAGACAAAAAAGTGTATTTGTAAGTTATGTTAAAGACACAAACTACTTCACATCACAAAAAAAGGTGAAAATCAAAGCATCAAGCTAATGGAACAAGACCAACAGTAAGATCATGAAACTAGCTCTTTATTTCCTGCTGAAACGATATTTTTCAGTCCTGATCAAATCATTCTGTTACCAAACTGCAAGTCAAAACAGAGACGTGGTCTCACAACGCACAAGGGCACGCCAAAGGTGAAACTCAGTGGTGAGACAAAGTCCCGCGTCGGTTAGAGACACAAATTATTCCCTCTCACCCCCCGGTGAGACGTATTTACCCATCAACACCAGCAGCAATGACAAGAGAAAAAGGATAGATTTGATTATTTGACAGAAAAAACTCTGATAAAGGAAAATGCAGGGAAATAACTAAACTGATAAAAAATATATATTTTATGGTATTTCGTGTAAAAACAAACCAGACGGTCTGCTTTTTCCCTCTTCAAGCCTGTTTTATTTTGTTCATGAAAGTCACAAATGCTGAAGTGAGACACATGTTGAACATTTAGCAGCTAATAAAATATTGTGTTCATTTAAAAGACGGTAAAAATAAGAGTTCAAGAACCCAAAACCTCCTTCATGTTTCTTAAGTTGTATTTTTCCTCATCGACCCCTTTAGGTGGAGAAACCTGAGGCTGTGGCATCTGTGGAAAGACTTCTGTGAAAAAGATAAATGAATTAAGTTGTGTTCTTTTTAAAAAACGGGTTGTTAAGTCATTCAGTTGTGATAAGCCAACCACTTTCCTACAAACCAAACAGTGAAAATCCTCCTGAAACCAGAGCAGCCGCATGACCTCAACGTTTTTATTGTCTCAGCCTGGTGACAAAAAAGCCGGGAGGAAGAGGAGTGGGGGTGGACGCTTTTCCTCGATGGGCCAGAGCTTGAAATGAAAAGTGGGAAAAGCAGGAGGGTTGTGGTGATCTTTGTGGGACGATGCTGGACAATCCAAATCCAAAAACGTGGCAGAGGGCTGTAAGCCTCCGCCGTAAATCTGAGGGCAGGTCCTCCTCCAAGCTAGTTCAGCATGTTGCTCCAGAGGCCAGAATCCAGATGGCGGAGATGGACAGTAAATTAAAAATTAAAGTGCTGCTTTAAGTTGAAAATGCAAATTCCATTCAGCGAGCAAAATTTGCAGAAAACATGTCCAACAGAAGCTCCCTGAGTGAGTGGAATCAGTGGTTTAAATCCATGTGGGACAACGGGGAGGTTCACTCATCACAGCTGACGGTGGCTCGGAATACAAATCAGACCTTTTCCTCTGGATTAGCTTATATCATGTATAGATGCAGGTGGATTGAAGGGGTATGGAAACCTCATTGTGAGGTGAATATCTGAGGCTTAAAATCTTACCGTGCACAACACAGAGACGCTTTATTGTTTAAGACTTGTGTGTTCCTTGGTCTTTTAGCAAAATATCAGATGAGTCTCTGGACAGATTTTAAACAACTCCCAGAAAGTCATCATTAGGTACGGGTCTTCAAATGATTCACTTTATTTCTTATTCAAAAAAATTGTCCAAATTCTGTCAATTTCACTAATCCTGAGCCCAGACATGGTAAAACAGCACCTGAGAGTCATCCATAACATAGACACTTAGCTTTGGAGATGCAGTTTTGCCTGAAATATTTCATCTTAAAGCTGGGGTATGTGATCTAATGTGATTATTGGACCCTGTCCTGTGATATAAATTAAATAACCTTTCATAAGTTGTGTTTCCCCAAAGTCCCACCCTGACCTCCGCAGCAGGATGAATCATTTACGCAAGGTTGGAGCATTGACCAATAGATTTTTGTGTCCACAAGAGGGACAATTCTGGAATCGGTGTTGTAGGGGTGCTGATCACCCCGAGATCAAGGTAAATTTCACCATGACTCCGATCGCCATTCAAGTGAAATCAGGAGGTCCTCCAATCACTGTGAGAGCCATGGTGTTGGGGGTGGCGGAGTATTCCTTCGACCACTGTGGGAGAGCGGGGTGTGTTTCCTCTGATAGCTTTTAGGGGTGCTCGCAATATATTTCTGGATGTTTCAGCACCCCACAATACAGTCTAGAATGGACGCCTCAGTCAGATTACAAACAAACCTAGCTTGAATGCTAACTCGACCTGCATTGAATTAATGTCCATCTGTAAACTTCAAGCTAACTGTGGGAGAGGAGGGAGGGGAACAGAAACTAATTTATCTTTTGTGTATTGGAGCTAAGTGACTAGCGTAGTGTTCAACCTTGTGCTACATCAGACTGTTGTTTCAGCCTGCTGTAGCATTAGCAACAATCCCCCGCTACTTTTAGATGTTCCCCTGCTTGAACGCAGCAGATTTGTTTTATAACGAGTGATTAGTAGCTCCTGCAGAACCTGATGAAGGCTGAGGAAATCTTTCAGCAGTTTGAATCAGGTGTGTCGGAGCAGGGACATATCCAAAACATTGTTTCCGTTAGCGCTATGAGGCTATTTCTGTACGCGGTACTAGGCGTGGCTTCCGGCTTCTTCCAGAAAGGGGACGGGGAGCAGGAATGGGAACTAGCTGTTCAAATTCCAAAGTCTCCTCCTCTTCTTGATGACATCACGCTATGGACCTCAGCTTTAAAGGCTGCAATTCCATCCCGTCTCAACACATGATAGCTCAAAACTCTTATATGTGGCCATTTCTTTCTTTAAGCTGACTGTTTCTACAGAAATATTAACCCTAACGTTGCACAGATTTCCGTGTATCATTTTTTTAAAAGATACTTGATTTGATAAGTCAAGAAACTGCCTTAAGTTCAAAGTTCAGAGATCCCAAAAGAGTTTGTTTATTGGTCAAACAAAAAGAGCATATGACTTCAACCTGCATTATGTTTGTGCTCAGATGAAAAACTGGAAGCTAGACATCCGATTCTCATCAGGACTAAGCCGAGGAGAGCTGCTGAGTTTGGACAAAGTGGAACAGAAGGGATGACGCCTGCTCTTGAAACGCTGATCTCCGCTCCAGACTTGTTTACACTGGTAATCTCCGAGACCTGCTTAATCAAAACATCACTAATTTCACTGCTGATTGGAAACTGTGACATGTGCATTGAACACAGAGGGGACCTCTTCAAAGGAGCTAAATGGCAGCATCTATTCACCATAATAACTTCAGTGATGAGAGGATGACTTCATCCTCATTCGCTCACATGTTTTGAAGAGGATATGAATCTATAACAGTGGAAACTTCATGTCGGAGACGCTGTTTGGTGGCTGTTCTGCATCTGAACATCTGTAGGTTGGTGTGGTTGAGGGTTGGCATGAAGACAGACTCTCCGGCTCTGCTCGGCCCAACAAAAAGCTTTCTATCCTGTCAGGCTGCCCGGCGTGGAGCTCACAAAACCCTCCTGATTGATTCTACAGAGTCGTTGTTCTGAAGCACTTCTCTGCTCCTCGCTGGGTTGGAAACAGGCCTTAAAAATAAAAGCCACCAGCTTTGCCCTCCTATGATGAGGAGATGAGAGTCCAGTGGAAATTGGAAGAGATTTTGAACTTAAAACGGCAACACACACACACACACACACACACACACACACACACACACACACACACAGAAGATGTGAGCTTGTTTTCCCATGTGGCCCGTGCTGTTATTTAGGAATAACTATTTACGCTGCAGAGGTGACCATCAGACGGGTCCAGGCCACAGACACACACACATACACACACACCTCCTCCCCCCACATACACACACACTAAAGGGTCCAAATAATCCCTCCACCTATTTACACAGGAGAGAGGAGGCCACGGCCTCACCTCCAGGGTACTACTTAACTCCTCGAGTCACTCGTTGAGTAATCACAGCATTCTCCTGCCTGCTACCACCTAATTACAGTGTGTGCATGTGTGTGCATGAGTGTGTGTGAGTGTGTGTGAGTGTAAAGGACTCATTATTTAGCAATGCAGGCCTCACAGGCAGACAATTACACATGCTGATGCTGACTATTATAAGTGTTTGAGGGTACACTTGTGTTATAACTATAACTCAGCCACCAGTGGCTCTAATCAAGTTCTTGATGAACAAATACAAATATTATTTTTGGTTTGATGAATGTTTCAATGTGTAAAAGTATTTTAGATTTTTGGGGATTTCATGTTAATTAATCCCGATTTGGATGTTAATGGGATTTTGCTGCACCACGCACCTTTATGTTAATAACTGCATCAAATGTCCACAATAGAATGACATTAAAAAGAAAACAATATGTTTGTGTTTTATTTTCCACAACAATCTGCATATATATATATATATATATATATATATATATATATATATATATATATATATATATATATATATATATATATAATAGCTATACTTTTTGCTAATTTTATTTATTAATTTTAAACCTAATAGAAACCAAATTATGTTGTTTTTTAAATGACAACAAATCTCTTATAACTTTACATCTACGGGAGAGGTGGGAAAAAAAATCAGAATTGAAACTTTTTCCTCATAATTCTAAGGTTTTTCTTTTAGAAGTCAGACAGGAAAAATACTTTTTTCCAGTGGCTTTAATCATCTTCTGTAGACATTTCTTAAGAATAATGAACTTTAACATTTCAAAAGGTCCTGTTCTGGTTTTGGCTTTTTATTCATGTGAAAAAGGCCTTTTGGATTGCTGCAGACTGCTGACCTCTGGATGCACCAGAGGTTTACATTTACTAATATTCTTGCTTGTAAAATAAGCAAAAATCTTGTTTTAGAGAGGCGCGAAAACAAAGTTCCAGGCAGGAGGGGTGTAATGGGAAAAAATTGGACTAGCTGTTAGCTCATCAATCTTGTAAGTTTTCAAACTAATAGTGTTCACTTAGTAAAGTTCACTTTATAACTTTAGTCCCCCCCAAAAAAAAGAACATTTGAAAAAAATTTACTTGGATGGTCTTAAATCTTAAAGTGTCCAAATTGTCTCGTTAATGGGGAGCTGGTGTTAGAAACTGGGCAGAACAGCTGCTAACGTGAGAGGAGCCGAGAAGGAGCCTGAAGGAGGTCTGATGGAGGCCCGCAACTCCTCTTTAATCCTTCTGTCTCAGAGCGGAGCTTTGCTTTGTGCGCAGCTCTTGGCTGCATTAAAAAAGAAAACGGGATCAAACAAATTTCACACTTTCTGTAAAGTTTCTGGTCAGAGGAAGCTGCGCACGTGAAGCTAAAGCTGGAATTATTGATCCAAAACGGATTCAAACGCTTCTAAGTAAATCAATGTTTTTATTCTAATAATGAAAACTCATAAAGGGTTTTGAATACTTTAATCTGCTCGGCCGCCTACCTGACCTACATCCTCTGCTCGGATACACACACTCACACATACACATACACACACACACTCACACATACAAACACACACGGAAAACATTAACCTAATTACCAGCTTTAATTGATTTCTATGATTTTTCGGAGCGTCGCTTTAACCTACATTATACACTTATTTTGTATTAAAATAAACTTTTGATCGGAGATTAAAAGTTAAATAAAATATTTTTGTCTGTTTAAGTAACTCAAAAACTGTTAACGGGTGTAATCTGAGCAACGTTAAAGATTCAGTAGCTAAAATAAAATAAAATGTAATATATGTGATTTAAATAAATAAATGTAGCTAAACATATGAGTCAGAATCCATATGGATTAGGAATGATTATTTCCTGTTTGGAGATGAAAACAATAAAAAGTAATTTTAAAATAAAGTTAAAAAATACTTTTTTCAGATATTCGACCTTCACTTATTATTATTATTATTATTATTATTATTATTATTTTCGATTAGATCTTTTTACCTTCTTCAAGTTGTGTTTTCATCTGCTACATTTATCAGTAATAACAATAATTATAATATTTAAATTGAAGCAACCGCTAAAATACAGAAATCAGGTTTCAAACATTTTGCAATCGAAAAACTGTTTTAAATCCTAATGAAATAAATGACGAAAATGAAAAAAAGTGGGAAATCGATGCCGAATAAAGCTGTGAAGACTCGGTCATACCGAAGATGCGGGAGGATGAAGAAGGTGACGGGGTGGGAGACTAGGGAGGGATGTGTGACGTCACGTTGGGGCTGTGCAGTAGAGAGCCAAAGAAGAAAACCAAGGCAACAACTCGGAGCTAACCAAAGCGCCGATCACCGAGGACGCAGCGTTTACGCACAGGCAACGCTAAACTGGATTTACTGGGACACCTGCATGGGACACCGTGAGGCGTTTTTACTTTTACTCTTTCGTCTGCTGGGAAACAACTGGTGAGAAAAACACGTGCGTGTGATTTTAGGCGATTGGAGACTTAACAGCTCAATTAGTAGCGTTTTTACGCACCGGGCTCACGAAGAGCTATAAATGCGACAATTCATGCCGCTGTGATCAGTGTAAACTGCGCGTGTTCCTATCTGGTTGGAGGTCAAAGAGGCAGGAGAGGATTAAGCTAAAATAACCGTTTTATAGAGAACACGCATCTGCGTTCAGATCAGCGCTGGTGATGGGAGATAGAGAGGACACGAACAGCAAATATATTCCTGCATCTGTGGATGCGCGTGCGTGCGTGCATATGTGTGTGTGGTGTTAGGGGCGAAAGTAAACTGTCTCTAGGTCAGTGATGTTACTGTTGGGCCCAAAACACGAGATGAATGAATGAATGAATGAATGAATGAATGAATGAATGATAGAAAAGCATTCAGTGGCAGGCTGTCAGGTGGAGCTGCTGCTCTGTAAATATTGGCTGATTTTCGCTTGGTTCCTTCAAAGTTGTTCTTTCACATTTCCTTGTAAAACCATGTTTGAGGATTGGAAAAATGACAAGAAATCAGCAGTGATACACCAGCGTGTTGGTTCAACTTAAAATGACATTAATAAATAAAGTTAATATGTTTTGTCCTCTGGTTTTGTTTTTCAGGTAACTGGAATGGAACTGAATTTGTCCAAGAATGTGATTTCCTGTGGGGACCCAGGTAAGAGGATGCTGCAGGTTTAAAATGTTTGTGAATTAGAGATTTCTCCATCTTTTACGCTCAAAAAGCTGCTTTGCTCAGGGAGCTATGAAATGTGGAACTGGGAGATGCAAATTAATTTTCTGTCCGGTTTTTTAAAAAACGAGAAAAAATACCCTCTTTTGGAATTATCTAGGAACTGTTTTATGTAAACATTGTCTTTAATTAAAATATTTTCAACTAACCAAACTTTAAGATTTCAGAGTTTAACAAAAACAATTAAAGATTAAAAAAACATTAACAAATGTAAACTCGTGCGCAATTTAAGAGGGTTTGGACATTTAAATTGTGTAATACGCTGGTATATTTTGTCAGTTTAGAAAAAAAATTCTAAAAAATGCAACAGTGCGTAAAATTGGAGTTGTCACCAAGAGAAGTACAGTTATTTTATTTTAATCATGATTGTAGAAACTTTAGAGAACGTTTAAATGATTTATAAGTAATTTATTGGGTTCATTGGGAATGCTGACATGTTTTTCTAAATTGAGAATGAGTTTTGCCAATTAGCAGCTGTTTTAATTACTCAGACTGTCTCTTTGTGGGTTTAGGCTGGTAGTCACACTGCGGGTCAAACAGGCCTTTTAGACCCGAGCAGGGAAAACATCACCAAGGCAATAATCTGCTCTGTCCTTCTCCAGTTACGCACCGTCTCCAGTTACATCTCCGCTGCCTTCCAGTTTTTTGCTGCTTTGTTTTCTCTTGCGCGCTCCCCTTTGCTGTGCGGAGAAATAAAACACAAATACTGTAATTTTATGTGATGAACAGCGTTCGCAGGGTTTATTTTGACTTCTTAGAGAGAAAAACATGAGTGTTTGCGCTGTCGCTGGCCTTTAACCTGTCCTGCCGGATGGAAAGACTTTTTAACTCATCCATCACACGCAAGTGCCCTCCAGAACGGAGAAGGACGCGGGCAGGGATGGAGGCTGGGTATTTAGATTAACACCATTTATCACACAGCCGTATGAAGCTCAGAGATCTCTGGAGCTGAGGTGGCGAGACTCCCAAGCGCAGTAAATCCCATAATACTCCAAAGCGGACCAGAGGGGTCGTTGGGTTTACGCAGATTTCAACTGATCTGCATAAATGTAGACTTCCAAAATTCTAACGTGCATGTATGTTGATGCAATTTTGGATTCTTCTTTAAATGAGAGGCCAGATGATGAAAATAACGCTGATTTCACGAAATGCCGCAAAATCTTGCGTGATTTATGATAATTAACATATATGAATTACTGACACATCTCCGTTTGTGCAACCTATCGCGTTTGATGAGTAGGATGTTGGATGAGACTGGACTGCATCCAATATATTTTTTAATTCGCCCAGTGCTTAATGGGGCATTTTTCTAAGGGACCAACATAGGCTGAACCTTATAATCATTTCGCATGCAAACAGTCGGTGATAATTACATCTATTATTGGTCACGTGACAATGCTGCGTCCAGATGAAGCTTTTGAGTTCCTGTGCAAAATACATCAGAGATGAAAAAACATTTACGCACAGACGCAGTGGTGTTTGTTTGCGTGCTGACACATCTTTATATACCAAACTATTTTAAATAAATAAATAAACCATCTTTAGTTTTAAACTTCCCAAACCACTGAAGTGAAATTCACCCTAAATTCCAAAATCACCAGATCTTATTTGAGAGTATTCCTCCGGCAGGCCAGCACAGGCCCTCAGATCGGATGCGTTCCTGTCACTAAAACACGCAGCGTGTGGAGAGGATGAAGAGCAGATGGCAAAAGCCAAGCGATTGCTGAGAGCTTTCACAATTGTTTGGTATAGGGCCTTCGGGGGTGTTTCCTGGTTGGACGGGGATCTTATGTCAGAAGTCAGTCATACAATGGTCGGCAGTGGCGCCGGAGACGCTGCGTGGTCCAGACTTGATTTTACCCGAACCAGCGCCCCGGTTAGGCAGCAGACGCACCAAACTAACCTCATTTATGTTTGCACCTATCCGTTCTGTGCAGATGAGAACGACATACTTAAGTGTGCATGCGATCATTATTAGCAGTGGTTTGATAACGTGTATATTTTTTATGTTTTAATTTTTAATTTTAGCAGCATTTTATTCCAACGTTTCAAACCAAAGTCAGTTAAATTCATTGGATAATATTGGCTGGAGTGTATTCCTCACGTGTCTTCGAAAGAGAGTCTCATTTTTATCTGAGCCAACAGAACAACAGTGCGCTTTAGGATTCGACCCTCGAGTTGTCGTGCGTATAGCTGCGCTACAAGAACGACTGTAAAAACAGTTTTTGCAGTATATTATCAAAACATTTGCTTATGTGCACGCTGACCTTCACAACTCCACTGACTCTTTCTCCACTTCTCTTAGTGTTAATTTGGATAAAAGACACCTGCTCTGCTCTTTTGGCTTGGAGCACTGGCACAATCTCGGCGCAGATTGTGCCAACGAAACGCCATCATCATCGGCAACCATCATAGCCTCATTTAGATGTAAACAAGGATAATTGCAGCACCTCATTGGGTTTGAGTGCGTAAAGTGCAAATGCGTAAAATGTCTGAATAGAAATGAGGTTGTTTGGACAAACAGCTGCAGCACATTCTCTGGTGTGTTCGGTAGAAAAGATCCAGTCTGTGGCACACATCAGTCAAAGGCACGTTTCATCCAGAGATCAGTCAGTGGGCAGGCCTGTGGTCAAATGTTTATTCAGCTCAGCACATAATAGAGATATACATTCACCGTGTGTGTGTGTGTGTGTGTGTGTGTGTGTGTGTGTGTGTGTGTGTGTGTGTGTGTGTGTGTGTGTGTGTGTGTGTGTGTGTGTGTGTGTGTGTGTGTGTGTGTGTGTGTGTGTGTGTAAAGAAGCGCATTCAGTTGCGTTGGGGATGGTTTTCCAGCGTGAATAAATGGCCCGTTTCTCCTCCAAAAAGGCTCCGCACTGCGCGCTCCCGATGATCGAGCTCTGCTAAAGAAAAGAAAAAAAAGAAAAAGAAAAAAGAAAGCGGAGTAAAAGTCAAACAGCAGAAACAAAGAAAGTGTAAGCAGAAGTTTAATAAATTTTAAAAGCTGCTTATGAAGCGCGCGCTACATTAAAACTGACGTGGAAGATAAAGTATATCTTTTATTCGATTAAGTCTGACGTCAGACGCTCTCGCGTGAGTGGATATTTTCTTGCAGAGTGCAGGTTAGGTGGGAGGGACTCGCTCTGCTCGGGGAGGTTAAACGCAGGAGATGGGTGGATCTCTCCTGCGCTAGTCGGAGTTTCGTGTGGACCACAGCCGCGGCAGGACGCGTATCTTTGTGGCGGAGCGCGCGCTGATTAAAAAAAGCTATAGGAGCTAAGAGATTTTGTCTTTTACAACCTCAAAGTTTGTTTTTTTTATCGTGGAACTTCTCTCTGCATAAGTCCAGCCGCTCATGCTGTGGTGTGTGTCTGGGTGGATTTTTTTATTTAATTTTTTTTACTGCTCTGTGTGTGTGTGTTTGTGTGCACCCCATCAGGACGCGTCTCGTTTCTTATTTTTACGCATCCTTCTCTTTAAGGTGGGATGAATTTGGACAGAATCGCAGAGGCAGTCAGAGCGCCGCCGAGCCGGGACGTGGCGTTTCATTTACAGCGAACTTCAAACAGCAGCCGAGAAACTTTAGAGAACTCAAGCAGCGAGTCTTCAGAGGCAGAACTGGCAGGTACAGCGAGTGCTTTCAGCAACTCCGCTCTTTCTTCTGGGTCTTACCAAGCGTGCACGCGGCTGTCGGACAGAGACTTTTCTGACCGTTTAACTGTGCAGAAAATCTCGTGTTTGCGCAAATGCGTCAAATGAGCAGATTTGCAGCGAATCTGAGTTCCGGTTAGTTTGATAGTCCATGTTTCATTTCTTGTAATGCTTGAACAAAAAACTTGGCAGGATTCCGGAATCTGTCACGGAAAATTGTGCGGAACCGCCTGCCTGCAGTCACCAAATGCATTCAAACAAACTGTAATATCCGGGTCACCCACTTATCCAGGACGCAAACCTCTCCACTTTGCTTTAGACACAGACTCTGTCTGCAGAAGAAATTATAAACTTGATTTATTTCTCGTTTTGTTGGGGGGAGGGGTGTGCGTAATTAATAATTCAGACAGTCTGTTGCGTTTGTTAAACAAGCAGGATGTAATTCTCTCATGACTGTGACCTTTGCACGCGCCCCTCTCAGTTTAATGAGGCATTTAAGACAAGAATACAAGATTACAGCTGGGAGATAAAGATCTCGTCGTAAAGGTCCATCAGTGGGGGAAAAAACAACCGGATCTGCTGTTTAGATGTCTTTTTTTCCACTATTAGACATTGCACAACTTTTTTTGATAGACAAATTTCAGTTACAATAGTTTAATTCCACTGTGAATTATGTATCCCAGTTGAGTTAGCTCAACTTTTTTTGGGTCTGTTCTGTAGACAAGGAGAGGAGCGCCGAGCACCGGAGCGATGACGGCAACGCGGACGACCCCAAGAAGAAGAAGCAGCGGCGGCAGCGGACTCACTTCACTAGCCAACAGCTGCAGGAGCTGGAGGCCACCTTCCAAAGGAACCGCTACCCGGACATGAGCACCAGAGAGGAGATCGCTGTTTGGACCAACCTAACCGAAGCTAGAGTTCGGGTAAGAGGCCATCAGCCGGCTGTGCGTAAAAAGCGCGCTCATCATTAATCATGCATTTAATTTAATTTAAAAAGCACGTTAAATATTTTTAAAGTCTCTCATTGAGCGAAAAATATTTCACAGAACCCGCTTTACTCACTAATATCACACAATTATAACTTTTAGAAAAATTGCAGTCAAAATCTCCTCGTGACGTTTTAGTCTCCACATGTTCCCGTTTGGCCTTTTGAGTTATTTTTTACATTTTTTTCCGCATTTACAAATTTATGTTGTCATTGCCTCAAAAACAGACTTCCTGATCAAATGTTGAGTAAAAAATGTGACAAAATGCTTAATTAGATCGTTGTTGTAATTATCAGCAGCGGCGCATGCAGAAACCAAATCCTATCAGGACACGCGCTAAAACAACACTCAGATAAAATCCGGGGATTTTACCAAAACGATCCATCTGAAACTGTTTGGCTTTAAAATCCCAGCTGCTGTTGGTTTTAGGGATTAATTGCAATATTCATTGAATGACACCCTAAACCTTCATGGCTGCAGCTTAATAAAAAATAACAAGCAGGATGTTTCAGTATCACGATTCAATAAAGTGGAGTAAAAATTAATAAGAGCACGTTTCAATTTATTCTGAAATAATAAAATAATCAATTTTATTTCTCAAAGACTGGATTTAAATTAGATCAACGTTTAAGCTTTTTATTTACGTAACGAGTGTTGGGATTGTGATTTAGGTGCTTTTGTGTTTTCTTTTATCCCTGAAAACAAGAACGATAAAAGTTGTAAACCGGTGCTTGACAGTCGCGTGCTTGCAAAAATCCGCAGTGTCAAATTGCTAGAAAATGCCAAGAAGTCCCTAAAGCGAATGGAGAACAGAAAACGGTGTGTGTGTGTGTGTGTGTGTGTGTGTGTGTGTGTGTGTGTGTGTGTGTGTGTGTTGAATGTATTCAGAAAACTAGAATTTCATCACTGAAACTATTTTAAAATGACGTAAATGATTAAAATTCAATAATGAAGATAATTTTAAAATTATTATTATTTATATTATTATTATTAGAGACAAATTTTGCTGTTGAAACTTTTGCGTAACCAAATAAAAGATTGCGAGTAAAGAAGCTTTAAACGGTGAACAACTCTTGGCTTTTCAATAAATGAATAAAAATGTAACGATTGTTTTTGTTGATGATTTTATTTAATTAGTTTGTTTTCTTTTTGTTTTGCAAAATGTAGGTTAAAAACTATAAATACTCTAAAACGTGATAGTGGGTAATACTTGCGTTCACGGTCCTCATGGAGCTCCAATTTTCTAAATCGGGCAAATACTCATTTTCTGACTCTTGAGACCAATTAATCTGATCAGGGTCTTACCACCACACACACTAGAAAGTAAAATATCAGCGCTCTGTGAACGAATCTCTCTGGTTTCCTGCGTGAAACACAGAACACTGGAATATTTTAGGGAGGGGTTGTGACCATGAGGCGTTCACGTGCCCCCTGTGCTAAAGGACGTGTGTACCTTACAGGTGTGGTTCAAAAACCGCCGGGCCAAGTGGAGGAAGCGGGAGCGGAATCAGCAGATGGACCTGTGTAAGAACAGCTACCTGCCCCAGTTCAGCGGACTCATGCAGCCCTACGACGACATGTACCCAGCGGCTTACACCTACAACAACTGGACCAACAAGGGCCTGACCCCGGCGCCGCTCTCCACTAAGAACTTCACCTTCTTCAACTCCATGAGCCCCCTCACGTCCCAGTCCATGTTCTCCGCACCCAACTCCATCTCCTCCATGACTATGGCTTCCGGGATGGGCCACTCCGCCGTGCCGGGCATGCCGGCTCCGGGTCTCAACAACATCAGCAACCTGAACGGGATCGGCACGTCTGGCATCAACTCAGCCATGTCGTCCTCCGCGTGTCCGTACGGGCCTCCCGGCTCGCCGTACAGTGTTTACCGGGACACTTGTAACTCCAGCCTGGCCACGTTAAGACTCAAGTCCAAACAGCACCCCACGTTTGGATACAGCGGCCTGCAGAGCCCCGGATCCAGCCTGAACGCCTGTCAGTACAACAGCTGACGGGACGCGTCTGACGTCTGAACAGAGCCCAGGTCAAAGGTCACCTGCGGATGGGAGCAAAAAAAGACAACTAAACTGGATTAGTTGCATTTATTTTTGCAAGGGGGACGAAGAAATGGATCATGCGGGTTACATGTTTACGGACTTGCACAGCAATGAAACCATCCCGTTTTTTGGGGATTTTTATCAAAACGATGAAGAGTTACATTGCTGCATTGTACATGTGAAATGTAAATATGTAAACATGTCTAACATGAAACAAGGGGACTTTTATTTTCCTTTTCATTTTGTTGTCCTTCATTTGGAAGACTGGGGGGTCTGGACCCAAATAAGACTTTAAAAAAACAAAACAAAAACAAAATCAAAAAAAAAAAGCGATAAAACAAAAGAGGAGATCTTGTTATTTGTACATATTTTATACAGCTTCTGTGTGCTTCTGCTTTATCAACATGCTGGGTGCCCCCATACCCACTCTACTTATTGACGCTTCTTTGCTTTAATAATAATAATAATGATATCAATAAACCGCATGTTTAACTTGAATTGCTCATGTAAAAAGGTTCTTTAAACTGTATAAAAAGTGATTAAAAGTTTTCATGTGTTTATTGTAACATGTTTAAATAAATTCCAGGAAAAGAGGTTTATTCAAGGTGTTTTAGAAGTTTTTGAAAGGGGAGGGGGTCAACAAAGAAGAGGAAAAATAAAGGGATCCGTTTGAATAAACATATTTAATTTCTTTCAATATGGTTATTTTCACGCATCTGCTAATCTTATAAAAACTCATTCCAAGCGTTCTCTTTTTGTCTATTAAGATATAAAAACATGAAAAACAATCAGCACATCCATCCGTTTTCTGAGCCCGCTTGTGGGGTTGGGCTGGTGCCTATCTCTAGAGGTCAATGGGCAACCAGGCGGGGTACACCCTGGACAGAGAGCTAGTCCATTGCAGGGCAACACAGAGACACACAGGACAAACAATCATGCACACACACACACACTCACACCTAAGGGCAATTTAGACCAATTAACCTAACAGTCATGTTTTTGGACTGTGGTAGGAAGCTGGAGTACCCGGAGAGAACCCACGCATGCACAGGGAGAACATGCAAACTCCATGCAGAAAGATCCCAGGCCGGGAAGCGAACCCAGGACCTTCTCGCTGCAAGGCAACAGCTCTAACTGCGCCACTGCGCAGCCCCAAAAAGAGCATTTTAAAAGAGAAAGAAAATCGATCACACAAAATACAAAAACCGAACTAAAGTGAGAAAGGACAGGCACACAACACTTTCTGCTTTCTGATATTTTATGATTTTAAGAGCTGCTCTAATCCCGAGCCTCTCCATATCAGTTTAAAGACACAATCATCGTTACAGCGGTGAACTAATATCATCCTAATGGTGAGTAATATAGATATGAGGATTTCTGCAGGTGTCACAAAACAAGATATGATGCGACTGAATACACTCGCTGCGTCTGAGTCCGATGTGGAGACGCGGAGGGGGAAAATTCATCACTTAGATTTGTTTGCAGTCATTTTCATTAGTTGCAGACATGTTTATCTGCAGGCAGTAGGAAAATATTGCAGCACTCACCTTTTTATTTTTTAAATAGCTAGACTATAAACATGATGTTCAATTAATTTGTGACATGACCTCCCATCCGGAAGTTACAGTTTGGGGGGAAGATCTGCATGTATGGCTTTTTACGCATGTGAAATAATGTATTTTACTGTCTATTGTTAAATTTTATTTAACTATATTTGCTCGGAAAGACTCAGTCTGAACCCAGAATACCAGTTTGTTCTGCAGAAGAAACTGGTATTTTTATTTAAGGAACTGTAATTATTTCTCTTTTTTAAAACGTAGAATTTACTTCTTAAATAGTCTCTACATGAAGTGGAAAGTTCTGACTGATCGTTCGAGTTTTTAACTCTTTGATGTTGTCCCAAAAAGATTCGTTTGGTGCTACAAGGGTTAAAATATAATAATAATAATAGCCTAAATCGTATTATGTGTAACTTTATTTTAAAAACGTGTTCATGTTTTTAAAATTAATTAGTTTAGTTGGGTGCAATTATTATTATTATTATTATTATTATTATTATTATTATTATTATTATTATTATTATTGTTGTTATTATTATTATCATCATCATCATCATCATCATCATCATCATCATCATTATTATTATTATTATCATTATTATTGTGTTTTCCTGAAGTTACACAAATCATAGACAAATCTTAACTTAATCTGAATGTTCTCTGGAACCAAAAAGTTTAATAGTGCCATAATTCTTCCGCGCATGCGCGTGGGCCTCATGTTCATTACGTTATTCATACTCGGCCAACCAGAACCTTTAAAGTTTCATTCCGATGTATTTCTGGACCCAACCGGCCTGTCGCAAAGCTCTGCTCTCGTCGAGGTTTTCTCATGACGTGACAAGCAGCGCGTGCAGTGATGAATTCTTCTCCTGTGCGCGCACCTCGCGAGCGCGAGCAGAGAGAGCTTGGTGAGGGGCGTGCGCGCGCTGGCTGAAACTGCAGCAATCACATTTGATCTGTAGAATCTTTTACGGGATGACGAATTGCACGCGAGGCTCGTGTACCGATTTGAAACAAAAACAAAGCGTCACAAACGCTCGTAAACGTGATAAAGCAGACGTGAACGCGCCTGCATAGACCCTGCGGGGCAAAGTTCCGCGCGCCGATTTATGGCTGGTAAACATTTGAGCTAGTGTTTCTGTGGTTTGGAAACCCCCTCTGTCTCAGAATAGAATAGAATAGAATAGAATAGAGACATGCTAGTAAATACAGCACAACTGATCAATAATCATACGAATAAACAGTTTTTAAGCATAAAACAATTTTAAATGATAATGTTAAAAATTGCTTCAGTCAGATTGAATGTTAAAAGTTGAGTTTAATTCCTGCACAACTGATCTCTGATGACTCAGGCCAGAAAGGCTGCAGGCAAAAACTGTTCACTTCTCGAGAAAGAATGAAAGAAAACGACACAAGACTTCATGATATCTGTAACCTTCTCTTTTCAGTTTGTACAATTAAAGAGTTTAAATTGCATCAGTGCTCTCCTCCTCTGTTCCAGGAGGAGACATATTCTCTGGGGTTTATGAGATGAACATAGTTGTGAGATACTGGGAAGAAACATGTTTGTGTTTATTCTTTACCTCAGTGCTTTGAAGTTAATGATGGCAGCTGCTAATCAGGAATGTTGCTCTGAGTTTTCCATCGTAAACTCCAGCTCAGTAAATTGTGATGATCACATTTTAAAACATTTATATTGAATAAAACCTATGGGTTTGTTAAATATCGTTGTTGACCCAGAATGCATTGATTGGACCAAATGCAGTCAGGATGAGTTCGGAAAATGTGATGAAATATTGAGTTATTTGGTTTATTCTGTGTGGAGTTCTTTGCAGAGTAATTACTGGAAAATGCAGAGAGAAGGTCTCATGAGTGTAACAGGTCCAGTCATTAATAAAATACTTGGTTTACTGCTAATTAATTAAAGAATTCACCAGAAGAACAAGAAACCATAAAAAATTGAAAACAGATTTCCTCATTTATTTTTTACAAAAAGGTAAATTTCAGTTGATTTTTATTTGATTACCATAATTATGTCACAGAGGAAAGTGGTGCAGGTCTCTTGCAGCTGAATAATGTTGTTTTATCATCAGAAACCCAAATGCACACATTTACACTAAAAGACAACAGTGTGGCCTGGAAAGAAACATAACCTAAATGTCTCTTATGTTTATTCTAACAATTTAATGAGCTTTAATGAACTCAAAAAGAGTTATTTTCTCTCAAAGTTGTCATATTTTTCCCTCTGACATGTGCACCTCTGAGAAAACCCTTGTTAACTAAACAAGATCTGCTCAGACAAAGGGCCCTCCCTCAGGAAGCTGTTTGCGTTTGGTTTCCAGCTCCTGCCAAATCCATGCAGCAGCTCACGTGATCCTGAAGCTAAACTGCAGCTGCTGCATTTCTGTAAACTTTGGTTTCAAACTTTATCCAGAAGCAAAATCTTGAGTCCAAAAAGCAAAACCGGTCAGTCACAATGAGCATTTTCCCCTTGCTGCAGCAGATGGTTGGAACATAGATCTCAGACGTGTTCTCACGGATGAACTTCTAGAGAAGTGTAAAATTTACTGTCAAAAATTGTGATAAATAAAAAAAAAACTGTTCTGCACATCTTTGAGTATAACTCAAAACACGACATAAAATAAATAAATTAGATTAGGGAAATAAATAACCAAACTGTTAAATAATGTTATGTTTAACCCTCCCACTGTCTTTATGGGTGACCCCGCAAGGAAAGTTGACCATTGAGCAGGATTGATGGTTTATCCCTTGAGGTCCACGTGGCAGGGGTGAGGTGGTGCTCACTCCTCACCCCTGCCACATGGACCCAAGGGATAAACCATCAACCAGTGCTCAATGGTCAACTTTCCCAGTGGGGTCACACCCATTAGGACAGCGGAGGGTTAAAACATGAGACCAGACATCAGTCCTCCTACTAAGCAAGAATGCAGCAAAAGTGGAGAGGAAAACTCCCTTTTAAGAGAAAGAAACTTGAAGCCAAACCTGGTTCATATGAGCGCCCCATTGAACGTTGGAGAGCGTAATAGCGTCACCGCCATATTGGGTGGGTTCCTCACTCTCCAAACTCAACTGGAATCAACGCAGAGTGAGCAATTGTCCCTGTTTTTGTGCAGCTCTGGCTTGTAACAATCGCTGTACTATTGAACACAGATCGCATGGGATTACTATTGAATTATCTATTGAAATTTTCCATTTTCATTTAATTTACTTAATTTAATCATATTTATAGTTTTATTATCATGCCAAACCATACGTCTGACTGAAAGCCTAGTAAAATGTGCTTTTTTTATTTGGGTAAACTAGCTCCTCAGTAGAAATAAATACACTGGGTGTGAATGGGAATCCATCCAAGTAGACAGCCCACTGCTACGCCATCTATAGGCAGCACCAGTCCACGGGGTGTCTGTGATATGAGCAGCCATCCGCCACGACTCGCTGGGGGTTTGAGGGGAGGAGGAGAAGAAAGAGAAGAAGTAGTACAAGAACAAGAAGAACAAGTATTTGCCACTTCAAACCCAAATACAACATAATTACATGCATCATAAGATAATGACAAGATGACATCCAGGACTGTGCCTCTGTGCAGCAGTAATTATGACAATGCTGACACAAGACAATCTCTGAGGGATTAGCTGAGACTTGATCGAAGGAATGCTGTGGGTGGCTGAACAAGGAAAGATGACACAGAAAAGGATCTGACTCCTCACATGGGATTTATTTAGAAATCGCATCACTAACTTACAGTGTGGGATGAGTGCTGGGTTACTTCGGGAAAGGCGAGTTTTAAGAGAGATTCAAAATGTTTTTGGAAACATGTTTGTTAGCACCGTCATAAAACTACAAAAAAAAAGGAGAGTGGAACAATAAAATAAAAGATACATATAAAAAGAATCTGAATGAAATGACAATCTCAAATGAAAAGACTTTTGCAGTGATGGACACATGCAAACACAGTCACAATACAAAATGTGTCGTTTGTTCAGGTTATAATTTGTGTTGGATTATGTAATAAAATGACCATGGTGTTTTGATTTCTGTAACTGAAATTAAAGATCATGATATCTTTCTTAAATGTTAATGGTTCTGAGGTCATTACAAAACATGTTTGTGAAGTTCTTTGCACTAAATCACTCTTATAAAAAGGACTTTCAGCAGTTTTATTCGTGGCATTTTCAGTACCTTCCAGAATGAGCCATTTCAGGGCTCTGTCACTTTAAGAAAACAAGCTGGAGCTGGCCACACCCAACCATTCCCCACTTAGGCTGCTATAAGCTGAGAAGCTCCAAGATCTTTATGAAAGATGTCTTCTATGAAAATTTATAATTGTATGAATTTATTTTTTCTGATGTAAATCTAATTCTGTTTTGAGAGCATTTTGATTTTATGATGCTATCTGTTTATGATTTAATGACTTTGTTTTATTTTGTTTTGATGTATGTGAATCACTTTGTGATTCTATGTCTGTGATAAGTGCTATAAAAATGAAATTTACTTACAATATCTGGGAGGGGCTCGGAGTACAGCCACTGCTCCTCAATTTTCTAGGGGTGCCACTCCTGGCCCGCCCTTCGGGGGTGCCGCTGCTCTCTCCTGGCCGCTAAATAAACACAGCCGTCTGCAGTTGCAAGCCAAGTGGGGCAGAGCCATGAATGCTAATTTCACAGTGTGATGGATTTGTCCGACTTGAGCGTTTCCCTGTCTACTTTCTATCTGCAGCTAATGCAGGCGATAGCAGTTGAAGAATATTATCATATTCAGTATGGAGGCAAAACTCAAAGTGACCAATCTTAATTCAAAACAAACAAGTATTACACGTTTCTCTGTTAACCTCCTCTTTAAACCCCAAAACGTGAAAATAAAAGCATAAATCTACTTTGGTCTTGCTCAGACTAGCTGTTAGCTTGTCAATCAAGTCAGAGTTGTCTGTCCAGAGAGCTAACTGCAGCAAGTAAGATGTTAACTTTTAATAACTTTTCCACAGAAACGTACCTCATACGATCTGAACTGTTAGAACTCAGTATTTATCTTACTGAAGATAATCAAATATAATTAATAACAGCTGCTGGACTATAATTCATTTAAAAAAATGCATAAATCTCTCACTAACTACTTAAAGTGTGGTTTTAATATCTCCTTGCTCTATAAACTTGATATAAATATTGCAAATTATTCTTATTTTTTTTCCCAAATCAGCTGTTCTTTGCCCTATAAAAGAAGAAAATATTTAAAAAGCAGTATTTTGAGTAAACCAGACTACATTTTGTGTTCACGCAGGTGAAAATAATCTGAGCTTGTCTGGTTGCTGCTGACCCCATGGGGATTGTGAAAACAGGCTGCTGTTGATCAGGTAACTAAGGCCATACATGGTGATTACTATCAGCAGCGTGTCTGCTGCAAATCCCACAGAAGACAGACTCCCCCCCCCCCCCCCCCGGTGACCTTGTTATCTTTATTTGCCGTGTATCACATTGCAACTACCCATCTTTCCTCCTCGTCCTGACATGGCCGGGGAGTGTAACTGCAGTTTGCACACCAGAGAGGTGAGATATATGGGTTGCCATCAGGCAGAGCAGCTAGTTGGAAGAAGCCCAGAAAACCTCTCTTGTACTTGTGGTTTCTTTATGTAAATAACCTTCGCCACTTCTTTCTCTCTCCTGAGGTTGCTCTCATGAGCGCTGTTGGATGCTGAAGAGAATTATTAATTTTCCATCTCAAGCTCTGCATAGAAAAAAGAAATGTACCTCCTGACCTCACTATTTGTCATTTATCTGTTATCCTCCATCATCTCCCCTCCCGACCTTCTCACTCACTTCTCCTGTTTGTCTTGCTTCCTCTAGTGTGTGTGCATGTGTGTGTGTAAGCTCAACTGCTGGCAGTGCAGAATTAGTAGGTGAAGCTGAAAACGGATTAGGGAACCAGAAAGCAGGGAGTTCACTAATAGGAGGGCTGACTCGGCTGCTTGCTGCTTCTGGCCATCAGCTGAGGCCAATTATCTGAGAGGGCCACGTTTGGCCCCTCCTGGCTCGGCTCGGCTTTAGAGGAAAGGCGCTTTCACAAAGCCTTCGTCCTCCGTTCTTCTCAGAAAACAAAGGTGGGCGATGAAGTCAGATAGCCTAAAAAATGGGTTTAATTTTAGGTTATTTAGCAGATTTAAAATGATCCTAATCAACAGGCTTATTGAAATAATTGCAAATACAGTGTCATCTCGTATCAGGATAATACGACTAAAGACCTTGACAACATTCATTTTGGAGTCCCGATCAAGGTTTTGTTGCATATATCTTCTGGATAATCAAAACGCAAAAACAGCCCAACTAAGATACAGATTATCTGCAAAAGGATAGCCAGAATTCAGTGATTTACAAATCATGGAACACTCAATGCGTTTGTTTCTTTTTATTTGTTTGACAGTGTAAAACATGTGTCAGACACAAGGCCCGCGGGCCATATGTGGCCCACGGAGCATTTATATGTGGCCCGCGAGATAAATATAAAATATAAATTAAAACTGACCCGCTGGCCGATTTTACCACAAAGACTACAACTCCCATGATGCTTTGCGGTGTTCGGGCGAAGTCGAAGCGCCCCCTCCTTTGTGTTTTTTTTCCAGCGCCTGCTGCCAGCGTCTGCAGCTCCGCTGTCTTGGACAAACTAAACACTCCTCTCACTCCGCGCCGAGTTTACTAAGCTATTTGCCGACGTTGAAGCCCAGAAATGGAGATTTTAACCGCTCAGTAATGTGTTCACGACTGAAAGAGTAAGTTTTCCAACTAACTTCCAGACAGAGCTGATATAACTCCAGCAAGCAGCGACACGCTCAAATCAGCATGACTCTGTGGCTGCTGGTTTTTATTTTTCCTCCCCGACACAACGACGTGGTCAAGCTGCTCAGACATGTTCAGCAGCACAAACCTATGTGAGCACCTGTTGTCATCTAATGTCATTATTGTGATGATGATGAACAAAACAACAGGAGTCTCCTCCTCAGCTCAGATCAACCCCATGATGCAGGTATCTGGCTGGAACAGGTGAGCATCACAGTAAACCAGTGGAGCAAACTGAGCTTTAAATACGGTATGTTGGTTTTATGCTCTTTTTCTGCTCCAAAACATGAAAGTTAACAGGTGAGATGTTGCATTTTCATTTAAGATAAATTGACATTTTTGTTTTGTTGTTGGCCTGTGAGAAAAGATTTAACCTACAGTAAACAGGAAGTGGAAAGGCTGCAGATAGATGAATAGAATAGAAAATCCCTTTATTGTTCCTCAGTGGGGAAAGCTAGATGTCACAGCAGCGATGACACTTATGACAGGAGAAAAAAAGGAGAATAAAAAATAAGAAAAACAAATAAACAAGAAAACAAATCTTGAATAGATTTTAAAAATGCTGATAATACCACAAGTAATGAATACCACTGATGCGTTTTATTTCAAACTGACTTGCTCGTGTGTAATCTGGTTATTCCACATTCAGTGTTAATGCAGAAATGAGTTTGTTTCCAAATTTAAAGGTTCAAAATTGCATATATGTTGATAAAGAAAATGTGCAAATTAGCCGTCACTTTTTCATAAAATATTAAGCGTGGCCCGCGACTTCGTCCCAGATTTTCATTTCGGCCCCGTGTGAGTTTGACACCCCTGGTGTCAAAGCAGCAACATACAACAAATTCAGCATTAATAAAAAGAAGACCACCGGTCACAGCTAGGGATGGAGAAATAGCACCAAGAGGATTTGCCTCTTTGAGAAAAGACTTAAAAGAAGATTTAAACTATTGCAACAGAAGGTTCATGATGTTGACCAGTTCAGCTTCTCAAATATAAAAGTCTGGCTTCATGATTCTTAAACACAGCATAGAGCTGAGACACCAGAAATGATATTTTTAGTTGTTTATGGGAAACTTTGCAACTTTTTCACGCTTTTTAATCAATTTCTTGAGCCAGTATTGGCTAAAATGACCATTTACAGGGTCAATGAAAGGCCACCCAGCCCCCATCGCCACCTGTGGCCAGAATATTCAACTTGCAACTTCAGAATGGCGGGCAGAGCTGTTGAGATTGAGAAAAGATTGAGCTGACATACCTGGTGCTGCAGTCTGCTTCCTGCATGTTTTGGATCATGAACTCAGCTAATTTGTTTCAGTTAGTGATGAATCACTCCTGTAGACACTAAGGAAGGCTGTGGAGACACTTCAGCTGTTAGATTAATGTGTTAAAAATACGACCGCATGGCGAGGAAAAAGGTTTTGCTTTTGTTTCTACAAGCGGACACTAGGGGGTGCTAAAAGCAAGCCAAAACCGCCTAGTTCCCCTTTAAAAAGTCAATGAAAATGTGACATGATTAACATTTTTGAAGACAAACTTTGGATACTTGATAAAAATCCAACAATTGAGCTAAACTTCTTAAAATAACCAGTTAAAAAGCAGCTTAATATAGTTATTTAACCAACCTTTAAAAAACACACAGTAAATAAAATAATATCTATTTTACTCATTTGATCTTTGTGTGTTGTTAGATTGTCTTGCCCAAATATCACCCATGCAACTGTTTGAAAAGCAAGATCTAAAAAGACTAAAGTTACAAACCTCGCACCTTAATGGCTTAAATGTGTATAAAGATAAAAAATAAATAGTAAAGAACTGTGCAGAAGCGTCTGTTTATTATTCTCATAATGACATTTACTCTAAGCGGTCAAGTAGTTATGGTAGTGTGCTTGTTCACACGAGACCTTACAGATCAGGGAAATGCAAACAGATGCTCTGTGGTTTGTGTTGGAAACATTAAAAACACCTTTGGTTTCCAGATTTACACAAAGCCGCCGTCTCACTTTGTCACAATGTGGCCTTAAACTCGAAGAAATGTTTGGTTCAGCTGTTCTCACGTCATCAACCAACACACTCTGTGACCTCATTATGAATGCAGAATATGACATAATCTAAAGCTAAAGTAAGTTGCCTCCTAGCGTTGCAGCACGTGTTTACAGTTAAGCAGAATTATTGGAAATTATTTTTCAAAAGCAAAAATTATTCAAAGCAGCCTCAAACTGACAGATGAAACCTTATTTGTCGACTGGTGAGATGAGAGGTGCAACAGGTTGATGATTTTGTAGCGTCTGGATGGTGTTTCCAGCTGCTTCAGAATTCTGCTTACAGCTAACTGAACAAGCTGTTGAGCATGTGTTCAGAGTAGCATCGGTTATCTGGATTACATTTACCCCATTCCAAAAATCTCAGAAAGTCTGGTTTCTAACTGACTTTTTTCTACAGTGTGCAATTTCCCTGCCGATAGGGAGCAGTACATCCCCAAATCACTGCAAGAAAGCAGTACTTGTATACGAGTAAGACCTTACCAACAGATGGCCATTGAGCTGGATTTATACTTCTCCGTCAGCTCCAAATGGGAGAGACACGCACGCACGGACGGAGACATTTTTCCCTCATACTTCTCCGTCTCCTGGGGAGTGTTGCAAAGCAATTCCCTGCCAAGACAGTAGAGGGCGTAGCGCTGCTCTGTGGTATCCTGTCATGTATCCGGTCCAAGATAGTGTGTTTATATTGTGTGTTTTGTATATAAGAGACTTTTTAACACAGACAAATTTGTCTCTCATCCTCCTCCACCTATTCATGCACTCGCCACCTCTAAACCCACGCTTCCTGTCATTTCCGTCCACAAATAAAACACTTGTTGCGCATCTTTTGACTCCTCCAGTCACGGGGGAATTAAACACTCATATTTTCAGAGTTTGTTCGCGAGGTAATTTTTCAAGCTTCTCCGTGTCTGCCGCTAGATATCCTAGGCTCACTTTAGGTTTGTGAGGGCGCAATGGTGGCTATGTAGATGACAGCGGTGCCCTTATCAATCACAAGATTGCGTTCTCCGTCTCGATGGACGGATGTTTAGAAAAGAGCGCTCGACTACGTCCGTCCTTGCGAGGGCTCTCCAGCAGGCTCGCAAGGACGGTTAATGGCGTTGCGTGTCTCTGCACTGACGCAGACGCAGAAGCATGACTCAGGGTTTAGGGTCAAAAATCACTGGGAGCAAAATCTCCAGCAAAAATGACAATCGCATCAGACTCTCTTTTATCACTGGCAACTAGTGAAGAGGTAAATGTGTAGAAAACTTTATCATCCTAATGAAAAAATGGCTGCCATAGCTAATCAAAGTTAGTGAAACCAAAAATGACTTATTTTTACAGATATGGCATTGTTGTTGTTGTGCAAACCTCATAAGCTACAGGAAATATCCGATGGATGCACCTGCTGCTAAAGGAGGTTAGAGAAAGCTAACTTAGGAGCCCTTTTACACTGATGTTATAATAAGGGCCATATGGTTGCTTTTCGTTTGTAGACTCGGGCTTGTCTTTAGTAACCACAACCAGCCGAGTCCTGGAGATGTTCAGCAGATGCTTCAGGGCAACATAAATATTTAAGAAAAGAAGAGCATCACACGTTCAGTTTCCTCCTGCAGACTCAGGGGACAGAGAGAAAGGCTGTTACACGACTTTATTTGATCTCATTCTAATGGCATTCATTACCAAACTGTAAATCTAATGAAATCCTGTTCTTACTGACTTTGACCTTCTTTTGCTCCTGTCTGCTGAGCCAAAACAAAAACATGTGGCCTCAGGGAGGCCGAGGTGGGAAAATAGTCGATCCTCTCGATCCCTGGCTAGTCCTGCACAGATCGCTGAAGAGCACTTCCAGGTTAATGCCCGCTGTAATTAAAAAAGCACAACTAAGGACAAGCATAACGGCAACATAGTGAAGTGATGTCTGCGGCACTAAGCTTTGTCTCAGAGAGTAAAGAAACCAAACACATCAGCATAAGTGAATACAACATCAGTGGTTTATTCTGATTACAATGCGCAGCAAAAAGGAAATGTTAAATTATATGTTTATAGATTCTGTAAGAAACAATAACAGGTGAGTTTTGAATGAGTGAAAACCCAAAAACATCACATGGAAAGAGCAACTTTATCAATAAACTTTGCCATTTTGATGTCCCGTTTGGAAAGGCCTCCACAGTCATGTGTGGTCAGCGTAATCTGGACCTGTGAAGTCAAACAAACACGGTTTCAACCACATAGCAATTTAAAAAAAAAAAACAGCATTCATTTGAAAATTTACTGTGAAATAAGATTGATACTTCTCTGGGGAAAAATATAAATATTGTCAGATTTTAGTAAATATGACAGAAAAATATACAAATATATATTTGTACTTCTTCCTGCTCCTTTTCAAGAACGTAGATTAAAGCAGGTGTTGAGACAAAGATGCAGATTAGTAGAATACCTTTATTTAGTTATTTATAATTGTTGAGCTTTGTCCTTTTCATTGAATGTTTCTGCCGTATATTTAAAATTACAGCATCATATTTTTAAACTTTATCCTTTCTTGTTTTGGTAAAATATACATTTTGATGTAAAATAACTATGTTGCCTTGCAGAAAGAAGGTCCTGGGTTCGCTTCCCGGCCTGGGATCTTTCTGCATGGAGTTTGCATGTTCTCCCTGTGCATGCGTGGGCTCTCTCCGGGTCCTCCGGCTTCCTCCCACAGTCCAAAAACATGACTGTTAGGTTGGTTGGTCTGTCCAAATTGTCCTTAGGGTGTGTGTGTGTGTGTGTGTGTGTGTGTGTGTGTGTGTGTGTGTGTGTGTGTGTGTGTGTGTGTGTGTGTGTGTGTGTGTGTGTGTGTGTGTGTGTGTGTGTGTGTGTGTGTGTGTGTGAGAGAGAGAGAGAGAGAGAGAGAGTGAGATTGTTTGTCCTGTGTTTGCCCTGCGATGGACTGGCTCTCTGTCCAGGGTGTACCCCACCTGATTGCCCACTGACTGCTGGAGATAGGCACCAGCCCGCCCCGCGACCCTACGTGGACAAGCGGGTTCAGAAAATGGATGGATAACTAAGAGTTTTGTACATGACATAGCCGCAGATTCAACTAAAGACAATCCTGCAGGGGACAGCTGCTCTGGCACCATTGTAAGAAAGCATTACAAACATTGCCTTTAAGTATTTCAAATCTTAATATTTAATTAATTTGTTTTAGATTAAATATTTTTTCAATAATACTTTGACATTTTAGTAATTTATCTCAGCAATGCATGCCCTGGTTCCATATCTTGCAACAAATGAAGACTTATTCATGCTTAGGCTCCTCCCTTAACAGGGGCCCCCAGCGGAGTACTTCCCCCTCAGAACCATCCCTGTTCACAACCCATCAACATTTTTAATAAAACCAAAAAAATAAGAAACCGTTTAAAAACATTTTAGTGAGATGTGACTGAAAGTTATTTATGCGACTGTTTAATCAACGGACTAATTAACTGTGTGTTTTATAACTGTGCAGGCTACTTAAGCATTGTTAAATAAATGTTGATTTAAGAAAAAGAAAAGAAACTATTGGATCAAAAAATAAAACAAAAATTATTATACATTATCCATCTATCATATCAAAATCCACATAGTCTATTTATTATTATTATTATTATTATTATTATTATTATTATTATCATATTAATCAAAAAGAATAATAATGTATTTGTTAATATGATTAATATTATTTTATTATTACTGCTTGACAGAATATGAGTTACAACGACATTTAATTTCCTTCTGGGATCATTAAAGTATTTTTGAATTTCTAATCGATCAATCAATCAACACCCCCCTTCCAATTTTTTTTTTTTGTTGTTTAATTAAACGTTTTTGTAAGTAAATTAGTCCTGGGGTAATACGAGAGGACCAGTTTGGTTTTGTTCTTTGTGGGATGCTGCTGAAGCACACAAAGGATTAATTATGTGGCTGTACTCAATAATGTTTAATATTTGACTGAGATAACTTGTAAACTTGTATTATCAGCTACTTTTTGGCAACATTAGTATGAGTATGAGCGTAGATCATGAGTTCTGTTCAAGCTGAGCTCAAATCAACGTGGGATTTATCTGCTGGAACGGCTCGGAGACCTGCAGCCACTTTAATAAAGACTGGATTAGGAGCAGCATTCCTCCTAAAGCAGCCCGCTGCACCACACACCAACACAGTGGCTGCTGCCTAATGCTGAGAGATTTTCTGCTAGAAGAATCTGAGAGACTGCCTAAATCATGTCAAACACTTCTTTACCTTTATGGCACAGGGTAACACACAAGGTGAGAGAAAAACGACGGGATTATTTTCTGTGTCTCAGGCTCTGAGAGGTAAGCTCTCCAGAACCAGTGATGATTTTTTGATTTGATAAAAAATCTGACTTTATCCAGAGCTGATTTATCAGTCTGTAACCTGTAACAAGCCAAGTGTACACGGTCTGATTCCACAAGCTGAGATTTCTATAACTGGCGCTAAATAAACAAACCTTTATGGATTCTGTTTGCACTAATGCTACGAGCATGCCGTTACCTTATTGTAAACATTAAACCACTCTGGGTGATGGTTCATCTTCTCGGCCTGCAGAGCCACTCGTGACATGAAGCCAAACGCCTGCAGGGGCAGAAAGAAAAAACGTTCACCAATACTCAGGAAGTGGGTTGTTCTTGAATAAATGTATACTTGGTTTAGATCATGTTATCATTTATAGGTCTAGTTCATCATAAACGTGGTGGTGTATAAAACAATAACATCCCATAATTTTGCATGTTATTTTTGATTATGTGAATCTTCATCATTTATATTATTCAAAAATTAGATTTGTTTCTAAAAAAATTTTAGACTACTTTATCATGCAGTTAAATGGTTAGAGATCAGCTGATGTGGTTTTCTCTTGGCCAATGGTTTATCTGACAAAAAAAAGCAGAATTTCACAATTTATATCAATATTTTTAACAAATTACGAGAACATTCAAGAGGGTGTTATTTAAAGGGACTATAGCGAGAATTTTATAGTGAGAAAATCCCAAAAGAGTCTAATGTTTGGAAGAAAGGTTATACTGAAACATATTTCATATCCATCTGGCTGTAGAGATTATCAGTTTTTCTTCTTTCAAACAAAGGAAGGAGGGACGTAACTGCTGTTCACCGTCAGTGAGTGTGGGGGTGTCGTCTCCTGGGAGCTAAAACAGCAGTGCCGAATACTTATTTGACGACTGCCCACAAAAAGTTCCAGAGTTGTTTAAAGTGGTTGCAGTAACCAAATTTTACCACAGGATGTTGTTTTTACTTAATTTTTACATAATGCACCTTTAATTTATTCTGATTTAAGTTGGAAAAATCAATCAGCTGACAAATTGCTTGGCAGATTTAATGAGTAAAGGAGCAGTGGTGGCAGATGGAGTTAAGTGCCTGCCCCATAATCAGAGGGTTGCAGGTTTGATTCCTATTTGTTGCAGATGTTCTGTCTTTGGGCAAAACACCTAACCCTGCTGTCTGCTGCTGGTGGCGGTGGTGGTGAGAGGGACCGGCGGGGCCAGGGCTCAGCAGCCCACATGTGTGAATGTGAGTGTGTGGGTGAATGCCTGTTTTGTAAAGCACCTTGGGGGGTTGTAGTACCATAGAAGGTTCATGTGCATACATTTATCATTTTACTATCAATTGGCGAAGAAATCAGCTTTACTACGTCCAACAGCAAACCAGGTTAACTAAACGTAGTTTAATTAAAGGTTTTGCAACATTTTCTCTTTCATATTTATTCCGTTAAAGGTTCCATAATGCTATTTTAAATATTTGAGAGCAAAGGTAGGCACAATACATGGCAAAATATTACCGTAGGCACTATTCGGATGTCATTTATCTTAAATACGAGTTATTTTTGTCAGTCTGAATTTATACTGGTTTGTTTTAGCGAAGCTCCGCTCACACCCGCTCTGATAAAATGAGCCTTTAGTCATTTTCAAGCCGCCTTTTAGTTGATTTACTCAGCTCACCTCACATGGACTTACACCGGCTAAATAAACCAAGAAAGCAAAAAAAAAAAAAAAAAAAAAAAAAAAACAGATTAGTCCTTATATTTAAAAGTTTACCAATAAAGGACTGAAAACATCACACTGGCAAATGTAGCTAAATAAAGAAGAATATAAGTTAATGCCGTGACGGAGAGGTGAACCTGAGCAAAACTACATGCTAGTCCAGCACTCTAACTTCTGGACTAGCAAGTCTGTTATAAAACCATAGTTGCCTAAGACACACGTCCTTAACCATTGGCCATTATGTGCATCTTTGTAGACAAGATGCATGGTGTTTACGGTGGTGTTTTGTCTCCAATGCAGAAGTCATTTGTCAGAATTTCCAGTTTCAGAACCAAGACCAGACCAGGATCGGGGGAGGAGAAATGCCTGCTAACCAAGTGGGCTACTTTCTTTCATTTGCAGGAAAAATCTTTATATCAACCAAATTGCAGCTGAGATAAGAAAACGTGTGAATGCAGACAAAAAAGGGTGTGGGGGTACTGCTCACGAGGAAATGAAAATAGTACATGGTAAAAAGCTCCAAAAAGTGGTTTTTTTTTTCATAATATGTAACCTTTAAATAAATAAAACTAAAGATGAAAGAGCATCATCGTGTTAAAAACTATAAACGACGTGTAGGCTTAAGTTTTGAAGTAAAACTGAAATAGCAACACATCGAAATGGTTATGAGTGACCAGAGATTTTTAGTCTTTGTTTTTTTAAGAATTTAAACTAAAGTTTCAAAAACACAAAAATGTTGTTTTTATTTGCTTTAATGAGCCTGATTCTTTACAGGACCAATTATTCTTGAAAATATTCTAACTGAAAAATTATTTTCTGATTTTGAACCGACCAATTAGCAATTGCAGTTCAACAACACACCAAGCATATTTAATAATCAGAATTTAACAGAAACATTTAAATGTAGAAACACAAAGAGCAATGCTGCCATCTAAGGCACAAAAAAGCATTAGAAGCTGTCTGTTTGCATGTAGAAAACCCTCCTGTATGCACTTCAACCCAAATATCCGGATCTGACAGCAAACACACTCAAACATACACAATCTTTACATTTTTGGTTTTGGCATGTGGCTTTCACCAATCACAGGTCATCCAGGGAGTGATTGCGGTAATTCTAATTATCTACAAAGAGGAGAGTGAAATCCCTCGTCATGCTCGCTGTGAGGAGAGAGAGAAGAAAAAAGAATCAGGTAGACCCATTTTAGAGCAATTTCCCACTGCAATCTCAATTAAGCCCCTAAATGCTTCCTCTCTGGCTAATTAAATCAACTGAAATGCCATTGTTTACAGGCCCTGGCTGCGGCCCCATCTACCACCTGACATGACTAAACAGAATTACTTTCGCAAAAGGAAATTACATCGAGTAGTTTTAGTGTGGCCAACCAATTTTTCAGACAGCCCCTTTGGTTCCCTTGTAGCGCTATGTGTGTAACACGATCGGCAGCTTGATCAAATTGGTTATCAAGGAAACCGTCTCCTGATCAATTTAAGTAATTGACATATTCCTGCAACTTGACCCCAGAGGCACCAAATTGGAGAGCGAGGCGGTCTGCTTTTTCTCAGTGTTCATTGGCTCTAATGGAGATGGTTAAGCAGGCTGTCATGTCAGGTGTTGTTCAAACTTGTCTCCTGGATCAGGGCTGAGCTCAGGCTAACCTGCTGCTGGGGGAACGTTGAATGACAGGTAAAAGGGTTCGGTGTTAACACTTCAAGGCTTCTGCGTGTTGTCCCATTTCAAAACACCATCCATTCTTCTAAAGAGTCCCCGAAACAAAACTTTGATCTTTTTTATCAAACACTCCATAATGTTTCAGTCATTACACCTTTGCTCAACTGAGTTAGTACCAGTGTTTGTAGAAGACGGTTACTGTGATGGCAAAGCCATAAAAAAGATAAAGCAGTAAATAACACAGGGCCCTTGCTAGAGGCCGATCGATATGGTTTTTTAAGGCCGATGCTGCTACCGATTTTTAACAAATTTTGTTGCAAATGGCCTATATCTAAAGGTGATTATTAAGGCCTATTTGTATACGTTTTAGCAGCACATTGATTGTGAAAGGCAACTGAACACTCACTGTGCGCAATATAAATGAAATAGGTCAATAAATATTTGGATATTTATTGAACTTTAGGTGGCTGTTGGCCACAGAAGTGCCTAATTAAAAAAATTATCGACTTTTATAAATAATTTTGGCCAATAGCCGATTTAGGAAAACTTTTATCTGCTAAGGACCCTGCACCGGTTGATGACGTCACACTATGGCAGCCTCACATGGACAAATAGCCGTTCGCCCCATTTTTCAACCACGTAAGCACTAAAATGTATATCAGAAAGACTATCAAAACTATTTATAAAGGTGCTTTTATGCATGTTTTTATTTAATTAACAAGCCATTTGAGTGTTTAATTCTTCTCTAAAATGTGTTTTTTTCTTATGTTGTACTTCCCATCTGTTCATTAAACTTGTTTTCAAAAAAATCAATACATTTAAAAAGAATCCATGAAACTTGTTTTTCCTATGTCGTCGTCATCTTCCTCCGCTTATCCGGGTCCGGGTCGCGGGGGCAGCATCCCAACTAGGGAGCTCCAGACAGTCCTCTCCCCGGCCACCTCCACTAGCTCCTCCGGCAGGACCCCAAGGCGTTCCCGGACCAGATTGGAGATGTCGTCGTCGTCTTCCTCCGCTTATCCCGCTTATCTGTATCCGCGATCTCGTTCTTTCGGTCATTACCCAAAGCTCATGACCATAGGTGAGGAGATGTAACCTCTCCAACGTGTCCTGGGTTGACCCGAGGGCCTCCTGCCGGCAGGACATGCCCGAAACACCTCCCCAGGGAGGCGTTCAGGAGGCATCCTGACCAGATGCCCACACCACCTCAACTGACTCCTTTTGATCCGGAGGAGCAGCGGTTCTACTCAGAGTCCCTCCCGAATGTCCGAGCTCCTCACCCTATAGGTTGGTTTAAGCTTGACGCGTCTGCGAGGTCTGCACGGCGAAATTGCGTCATGCCCCTCCACAGCGCCTCTGCACGGCCCAAAATTTTCGCACCGCGCACCTAGGAAATTTTCTAACCACGCGGACGGTCGGAAGCGGAAAAACATGGCGGACTGCCAAGAACTAGTACAGCAGACGTTCGTAAATACAGACATTTGTATGATTCAGCTCTCAAAGATCACCGTGATCAACATGTTGTTAATAATTCTTGGAGAGAAATAGCTTGCACTGTCAGAAAGGACGAGGACGCTGTTAAAAATGCTGGAATACCATGTTGTAAACAACAGTAATTTTTACTTCTACTACGGTGTAGTGTTAGATGCATGCCGTAGAGCTCCATGCTGCCCCGTTCAGTTTCGGAGAATATTGGCTCACCGCAGAGACAAGCCGCATGAACCATAAATGCTGCAAGTTGTGAAGCGCGTTCCATCCGCGAGCCGCATCACCAAGCGGAACGTGAATGCGTCAAGCATACACCAAGCTTATCTCTTGAGGCTTAGCCCGGCCACCCTACGGCGGAAACTCATTTCGGCCATATGTATCTGCGATCTCGTTCTTTCGGTCATTACCCAAAGCTCATGAACATAGGTGAGGATTGAGACGTAGCTCGACCAGTAAATCGAGAGCCTGGCTTTCTGGCTCAGCTCCCTCTTCACCACGACAGATCGGCTCAGCGTCCGCATCACTGCAGATGCTGAACCAATCCACCTGTCAATCTCCTGATCCCTCCTACCCTCACTCGTGAACAAGACCCCGGGATACTGAAACTCCACCACTTGAGGAAGGACCTCTCCCCCGACCCGGAGTTGGCAAGCCACCCTTTTCCAGTCGAGAACCATGGTCTCAGATTTGGAGGTGCCGATCCTCATCCCAGCCGCTTCACACTCGGCCGCGAACCTACCCAGCAAGAGCTGAAGGTCAGAGCTGGATGAAGCTAGGAGGACCACATCATCCGCAAAAAGCAGAGACGAGATTCTCCTGCCACCAAACTCGACACACTCCACACCACGGCTGCGCCTAGAAATTCTGTCCATAAAGGTAATGAACAGAACCGGTGACAAAGGGCAGCCCTGGCGGAGTCCAACCCTCACCGGGAACAGGTCCAACTTACTACCAGCTATGCGGACCAAACTCATGCTCCTCTGGTAAAGGGACTGAATGGCCCTTAACAGAAAGCCACTTACCCCATACTCCTGGAGCGTCCCCCACAGGGTGCCCCTGGGGACACGGTCATAAGCTTTCTCTAAATCCACAAAACACATGTGGATTGGTTGGGAAAACTCCCATGCCCCCTCCATCACCCTTGCAAGGGTATAGAGCTGGTCCACAGTTCCACGAGCAGGATGAAAACCACATTGCTCCTCCTCAATCTGAGATTCAACTATCGATCGGACCCTCCTCTCCAGTACCTTGGAGTAGACCTTTCCAGGGAGGCTGAGGAGTGTGATCCCCCTATAGTTGGACCACACCCTCAGGTCACCCTTCTTAAAGATGGGGACCACCACCCCGGTATGCCACTCCACAGGAACTGCCCCTGATGACCACGCAATGTTGCAGAGAAGTGTCAACCACGACAGCCCTACAACATCCATAGCCTTGAGATACCCAGGACAAATCTCATCCACCCCCGGGGCTCCGCCGCTGTGTAGTTGTTTGACTACCTCAGCAACTTCTGCCCCAGAGATTGGACAGTCCATCCCCAGGTCTCCCGGCTCTGGTTCTTCCTCGGAATGTGCATAGGTGGGATTGAGGAGCTCCTCAAAGAATTCCCTCCACCATTCCACTATAGCCCCAGTTGACGTCAGCATCTCCCCATCCCCACTGTAAACAGTGTGAGTGAGTTGCTGCATTCCTCTCCTGGGGTGCCGGACAGTTTGCCAGAACCTCTGGCCTCACCAAACTCCTCCCATGCCCGAGATTTTGCCTCGGCAACTGCCTCTGCTGCACCCCACTTGGCTATCCGGTACCTGTCTGCAGCCTCCGGAGAACCACAGACCAGCCACGCCCTGTAGGCCTCCTTCAGCCTGATGGCTCCCCGAACCTCTGGTGTCCACCAGCGGGTACGGGGGTTGCCACCACGACTGGCACCGGCCACCTTGCGACCACAGCTAGCAACAGCCGCCTCAACAATCGCAGAGTGGAACAAGGCCCACTCGGAGTCAATGTCCCCCACTGCTCTCGGGACGCAGTCAAAGCTCTGCCGGAGGTGGGAGTTGAAGACCGTCTTGACAGATTCTTCTGCCAGGCGTTCCCAGCAGACCCTCACTATGCGTTCGGGTCTGCCAGGTCTATGCGGCATCTTCCCCTGCCATCTGATCCAACTCACCAGCACCAGGTGGTGATCAGTTGACAGCTCCGCTCCTCTCTTCACTCAGGTGTCCAAAACATACGGCCGCAGGTCAGATGATGCAACTACAAAGTCTATCATTGACCTGCGACCTAGGCTGCCCTGGTACCAAGTGTACCGATGGGCATCCTTATGTTCGAACAGGGTGTTCGTTATGGCCAAACTGCGGCTTGCACAGAAGTCCAATAACGAAACACCACTTGATTTCAGATCAGGCGGGCCGTTCCTCCCAATCACACCCCTCCAGGTCAAGCTGTCATTGCCCAGGTGAGCATTGAAGACCCCCAGCAGGACAATGGAGTCCCCTGATGGAGCACTATTTAGCACTCATCCCAGGGACTCCAAAAAGGGTGGGTACTCTGAACTGATATTTGGCCCATAAGCACAAACAACAGTCAGGACCCGTTCCATGACCCGAAGGCACAGGGAAGCTACCCTCTCATCCCCCGGGCTAAACCCCAACACACAGGCAGAGAGTCTTGGGGCTAACAAAAAGCCAACCCCAGCCCTCTGCCTCTCATCCGGAGCAACTCCAGCAAAAGAGAGTGTCCATCCCCTCTCAAGGACTTGGGTTCCAGAGCCAATGCTATGTGTCGAGGTGATTCCGACTATATCTAGCCCGTACCGCTCAACCTCTGCCACAAGCTCCTGCTCCTTCGCCGCCAGCGAGGTGACATTCCATGTCCCAAAAACGGGTTTCCTTGTCCGGGGATCGGACCGCCAAGGCTCCCGCCTCGGTCTGCCACCCGATCCACACTGCACCGGCCCCTTCATGTTCCTCCAGTTGGATGAGCCCATGTATCCGGTTCGGGCTGGACCCGGCTGGACTCCATGGGCAAAAGCCCGGCCACCAGGCGCTCGCTCACGGGCCCCAACCCCAGGCCTGGCTCCAGGGTGGGGCCCCGGTAACCCTCCGGGCCGGGTACTCTGACTCTTTGAATTTAAATCCATGAAAGATCATCTGAACCGTTCTTTGTCTCACCCTTCACCTAAGACCAATTTGTCATGGGAGACCCTACCAGGGGCACAAAGTGCCCCAGACAACATAGCTCCTAGGATCATTAGGGCACTCAAACTCCTCCACCACGTTAAGGTGACGGTTCAAGGAGGAGTGATTTTCCTATGTGAGTAAAGGAATTTGGGTATACTGATGGTTGAATTTATCAATGGTGTGAAGTCTGGGATTTTTTTTTTATTGTACCAAATATCAGTTACAAAGGTAATGATGTGTTCATTTGTAAAATCATCCACCTGTCTTACATGTCGACATAAATATACTGGACATCTCCTTTCCATAGGCTCCAATATCACATTTTTGAGGCCAAATGGGAGGTGGCCACCACCGCCATTTTGACCGTGTCACAGGTTCCGTCAAGCCCAGACAATTCCACAAAAGAGAAGAGAGGTGGAGCTGAGGGTGGGGCTGTAAGGCTGGGATCAACTGACGACACCCGGTTGAACTGGCTACAAGCTAAACTGAAGCTAACCCTGGCTAACCCAAAGCTAACGCGGAGGTGGGACTCCTGGTCCTATAGGTCGCAACTGCACCAAACATGCTATATGTCATCACATAAAGGTACCCAACACAATCCTGTGGTCATTGGTTGATATCACTTTAGCTCTGCCCCTGAGAGACATTAGGCCCTGAATAACACATGCATGATGCACTTCACACCAAACTGCACGCAAATGATTGTTGTGAACCTACAAACTGCTCCATGGGATATTTTACTAAATTTGGGACAGCGCCCCCATATTCAATAAAACCTTTGTAACTTTTACAAAAAAGCTCCAAAGAATATCAAACATGGTGAGAGTCATCACGCAACTGCAATCAACACATGTATGTTCTCACTTGTTCAAATCACTTTAACTCTGCCCACTTAAAGCCTTTTGTCTCTAGATGACCCATGCAATGTGTGATTGTTGCCAAATTAACAGAAAACCATCTTTGATGACCAAAGACGACCTTTATGGGATTTAGTTGTAAATGGTCACAGCACCCCGTAGATAGGTTCAAACTTTATTAACTTCTAAAGACAAGGTCAGAATGGCATTATACTTGGCTTGTCACATGACTGCACCAAACACATTGATGTGGTTTTTGGT
>NC_091750.1:54434588-54442088 GCF_043380555.1 Nothobranchius furzeri
GTTCTTATAGAAGACTTTCATGCTCACATGGGCGACGACAGTGAGACATGAAGAGGTGTGGTTGGGTGGAATGGCCGTCCTGATCTGAATCTGAGCAGTGTTTTGTTATTACACTTATGTGCTCGCCATGGATTTTCCATAATTAACACCATGTTCAAGCAGAAAGGTGTTCATGTGTGCACTTGGCAGGCGTGCAGATAGGGTGAGGGACGGGGGGGATCTGTCCCCCCCCCAGATTCAGATGGACCCCGATCCCCCCCCCCCCCCCCCAACTAAGGCCAGAAAGAAAACAAAATCGGAGGTTTAGCGCTTGAAGCTCCTTTTGCCAATTACACTGAATGCAGCATGACGTAAACAAAAACAGACTCCAGAGGCACCAAAGTGGTTGCTGCTAGGATGCAGGATGAAGTGAAAAAGGCAAGCAACGATTACTGCGTATTTTAAAAAAAAAAACAGTGTAAGTAGGCGGGACCGATCTGTCTGTTTATGCACGTTGGTTCTAGTTTCAGTACGTTGTTGTCAGTGTTGGGACTTACTCGTTATAAGTGCCAAAGCCTCATTGCTGACTTTAACAAGTCTCATCTACAAATATGATCCCTCATGAAGTTACTACTTTACATCAGAAGATAGTGGAGATGTGGAACCTTCAGGCTGAGCAAAGTTTGGGAGTTTTTAGAGTTTGAAAATTGCCTCCCGCCGCCGAGAGCTCCCAGTCAGGGAGAGGAGGAGATGCGCGCAACATGAAGAGCACAAATACGAGATAAAACGTATAATTGCCGGCAGGTCTGGTCTTTGTTGACTGATCACTTTGTCTGGTCATGACTGACTCTGATTACGAAGCAGAATATTGACTCTGATGAAGAAATTCACTCATCCAGCCGGGAAGATTGACGCTGCTGCAGCATCAGACAGCTGGTGCTGCACGAGAGTGTGTGGAGTTTACGAGCTCCAAACGTTGGGTTTGATGTTGGTTTAACCTTCTCTGGGACGTGATGGATGTAGAAATGATGGTAAAACACCGCTAACGTGACAGACGTAGCGTCAATGTAAAAAAAAAAGCCGTAATAAGAGGCAGATGCCGATGCGTTATATATGTGGAAGTCAAGTGTGTCACAAAATCAAAGAAAAATAAAATATAAAATTGTAAAAAGAGATTTATATATAAATAAACTTTCCAAATATAATGAAAATTTATAAATAACGTAAAAATACGAAGGGACATCTGTTGGTCAGGCTGAAAAGTTTGGGAACTACTGCTCTAAGTGATATGTGAATATTGTTTCTTATTATATTTTATGTGCAGTTTTTTAGGGCTTTTATGTTTTCTGTAAAGATTGGTATGCTGAAAATCATTAAATGTTTTGCATAAAGCATGACGTTTTGGTTAGTACTTGAATGGAAGAATAACAAATGACTGAATTAAATAGTGGGGCGCCTCTGTCAGTGCGCCCCAGGGCAGCTGTGGCTACATCGTAGCTCATCATCAGTGTGTGAATGTGTGTGTGAATGGATGAATGATACACTGTAGTGTGAAGCACTTTGGAGTCCTTACTCTGAGAGGCGCTATACTAGTGCGGATCATTTATCATTCATAGTGTTGATGAGGCAGAGTTTTGTTGCCAGCGTTCCACTGCATAATGGCTTCAAACACGTATATAATAGTTAGTTTTTACGTAAAACATCGGATGAAATTACATAAACTGACTGAGCTCTAGTTGAGGTGCTTGCAATAGTTTGTGTATGTGTGTGCGTGTCTGGGTGTGTGTGCGTGTCTATGTGTGTGTGTGTGTGTGTGTGTGTGTGTGTGTGTGTGTGTGTGTGTGTGTGTGTGTGTGTGTGTGTGTGTGTGTGTGTGTGTGTGTGTTGGGGAAGGTACATTGGAACTTTGTCCCCCCCAGTTTGAAAATCCTATCTGCACCCCTGGCTCTTGGCACCAGGATACCTTAGGCTACAGTTCGACAATCTACTTTACTGTATTGTCGTGTCATCTGATCTGCGGCCGCATGTCTTGAACACTCAGGTGAAGAGAGGGGCGGAGCTGGCAGCTGACCTCTACCTGGTGGTGAGTTGGCTTCAATGGTGGAGGAGGATGCTGGTCAGACCTGACAGGCCTAAAGCTATTGTGAGGGTCTGCTGAGAACGTCTGGTAGAGTCTCCTGTCAGAAGGAGCTTCAGTTCCCACCTCCAACAGAATTTCAAACACTTCAGCGGGGGAGGTCGGGGGCATTGAGTGAGTGGGCCAAGTTTCGTGCTTCCATTGTCTATGTGGTCAACAGCTGCGGCCACGGGCTCGTCGGTGCCTGTCGTGGTGGCAGCCACCAAACCCAATGGTGGATACCGGCGGTTAGGTAAGCTGAACCTAAAGAAATAGTTATATCGGGGTTTTTTGACCTGTGGGACTCCAAAGGCAGCTGATAAATCCCGACAGTCCAAGTGGAATGCGGCTCAAGTGGTTGCGGAGGCAGAAACCTGAGTGTGGGAAGAGTTTGGTGAGACCATGGAACAAGGGCTTCGAGCTGATTGTGGTCCACGATTCAGCGCCTCAGGAGGGGTAAATAGTGTGCTACAAACACTACAGTGGGAACAGTGTGCACATGACTTCAACTCAGGCCATAGTGGATCAGTGAGCGGAGTACGGTGAAGACCTCCTCAATCCCACCGGCATGTCTTCCAGCAAGTAAGTGGAGTCTGGACTTTGGGTTGGGCTCTAGAATCTGATGCTGAGATCTCTGAGGTGGTCAAAACGCTGCTCTTGGCAAGGACCCTCGGGTGAAAAAGATACATCCTGAAGTTCATTAAGGTTCTGGACATTGTGGGGCTGTGTTGGTTGACATGGCTCTCTCTCTCTCGCATTTTCATCACTTTTCTCATGTCCCACAAACTGAGACTCATGTCCTGCATTATTGACAGTCTGCCAATTCCAGTTTCAATCTTGCATAAACTGCGTGGAGAAAGTTGCTGTCAATCGAACTAGGAGGCGGGACTTTACCGCAGGTCCGAAGCGCTTGGAGTACACACCCAATCCACCAAAGCAGAAGCGTCACTCAGCACAGAGGACAGGTGAGCACGGAGGAGAAAATGGTGCTAAAATAAACTCCAGGGCTAAATGTGTTCAGGGAGACTGACAGAGTGAGGAGTCTGATGTGATACAAAGCAGAAAATCAGTCACATAAAGCATGTTGGTCAGAAGCAGGTTTCCCAGTATTAGACAGGTCCATTCTAACAGACAGGTGCTGCGTTTGTTGTTTCAGATGCAAACAAGCAAAACTCTTTTAGAGCACATGGAGGAAACCCTGAGAGAATTAAATGGAAGCCTTCATTAATTATTCTCAGAACTTTGAGGACAAGAGGAACTATTACTAGATTAGATGTGTTTTTTTTTTCAGAGATTCAAGTCAGTGAAGTTTTTTTTCTCCCCTAAATATCTACTATAATGGATTTGTTGTCATTTTTGAATAAACACAATTTTGTTTCTACATTAAGAATGAAAACTAGCAACAAAACGTATGGATATTTTTTCAATGGGATGCTAATTGTAGTGTAAAATTAATTAAAAGCAAGCTTAAATAGATCTACAAATGTTACTTTTACTGTCATTCTGTTGTGGAAAATATTCAATGAAAAGTCTCTATTGTACAACTGTCTATAGTTATAGAATCTGCTAATGGTTTAAAGTAATTTTAATTAAAGTTATTCAGAGCCGCTGTAGAAGTCCAAAGAGCCTGAGTTAAGTTGTGGTAACTGGAGAGGAATGGTGAAATAGTCTGAAAGCTTTTCTGCTAGGTTGTTCAAGTTGAATTCAAATAAAATTTATAGTACATGAAACATATTATTATGATGATAGTAATAATTGTACTTATATTTAACAGGGACTTCATAGCTAAAAGGCAGGATAGATTTTCTTTAGTGTTGCATTAGAATTTTAGGTTGTCCCACATTGAGAAGTCTCTGTCCCACATTTTGCGAGTCCTGGTTACCGCTGACAGACTCCGCCAAGGCTGGCCTTTGTCACCGATTATGTCATAACTTTTATGGACAAGATTTCTAGGCACAGACAAGGAGTTGAGGGGATCCATTTTGGCCATCGGTTTGGCCTCTCATTTTTGCAGATGACGTGGTCCTGTTGGCTTCATCGGGGGGCTCGGAGTAAATCCACTGCCCTTTCACATCGAGAGGAGCCAGTTGAGGTGACTTGGGCATCTGAGGAGGATGCCTCCTGGGAGTCTTCTTGGTGAGTTTTTCTGGGCATGTTCAACTGGGAGGAGAACCAAGTGAAGACCCAGGACACGCTGGAACAAGTATGTTCCCTGGCCAGGGAACAGCTTGACATTCCTCCCGGAGGATCTGACCCAAGTGGCTGGGGAAAGGGAAGTCTGGGCCTCTCTGCTTTGGCTACCGCCCACACGACCCAACCCTGGATAAGTGGACAATGATGGATCAATGGATGGAAATGTGGCTGTGTATGACTCTGTGTTGGGGGTGGGAGTGAATGACTCTTTAAGATATCAGGAATTAACATTGTGCATGGTAAAATTTTGTTATAGAGTTTTTGTAATGTAAATTTTTACTATAGGAACAATATATTTTGAGATATTTTGACCATATATTCTGCCTAATAAATCTTAAAACAGCCTGCCATAAGTGGTGTGCAGAAATGCACCTTATATATTCACACTTCAATCCATATATTCAGACAGGAAGTGTGGGTGGATGTGACGCTGGGGGGGTGAATGACTCTTTAATATATCAGAAATGATCACTGTGTATATTGAGAAGGTTATTATGGATTATTTGGATTGTTTTTAACAGAAACAATAGATTTTGAGATATTTTGAATATGTATCTTCCTAAAAACTGTTTAAACAGCCTGCCCTAAGCTGTGTGCAGATGTGCTCCTGCAGCACTAGTGATGGAGACACCCCTTCATATGTGGAACCATCAGCTGACTGACAGATGGTACAAACAATGCTTTTGTGTTATTTCCAGCAACAAAAATGATATTAAACATTGTTTCTCTCCCTGTCATTTTCTCTTTAACACTCATAACACTGGTAGGCTACAAAGCACACAATGTTGTGACATTTGGGGTGGCACTGACCATCGGAGTCAAAAGTATTCATGTTGTTGGGCCTTTGGAGTGAAAGAGTGAAGGTTATAGACGGGGCAGAAGTGGACTGGCAATCTGAGTTCTGGAGAATCCAAGAACGGCCGGTGCTCTACTCCAAGCCGGTGGATGAATGCACCCCCACCCCCCTCTCGAGTTGGAAATCCCCGTCGGAGATCGAGCTGACTGCAGCAGCGATCAGTCTCCTCCAAACCGCTCGGAGTTTGCTAATGATCTATATTTCTGTTTGGATATATGTCCAGCTCCATCCTCCTGCCTGTCAGAGCATCTAACCATTTAACCACTGGCTGTTCAGGTGCTGCTGCTGTCATTGCGAGAACGTGCACAGTGTTGGATAAATCATCTCTTTTTGTGTCTCCTCTGTGCTGACGGGTCTCACGGCAGTGATGCACCTTTGACGCAAAATGCAGACCTTCATGGTGCGCGTGTGCAACGTATCGGGAATGGCTGCGCTGGGCACGGACTGTGGACGGCTGATGTTGGAGGGACGGATAATTTTTTTAGAACTCAGAGATTTTGACTAATAAATGACCCGAAAAACTACCACTGCACACCGCCTAGAAAAAAGTATTTAAAAAGTTATGCCGAGAGGTCACAGAGTTTGAAGTGGTGGTGCATGTTGCTGCAAACCGAACCCACTTAAAGCACAGCTTTCAGTCCATATATTCAGACTTCGGTCAATATATTCAGACTTCGGTCAATATATTCAGACTTTCAGTCAATATATTCAGACTTTCAGTCAATATATTCAGACTTTTCAGTCAATATATTCAGACTTTCAGTCAAAATATTCAGACTTTTCAGTCAATATATTCAGACTTTCAGTCAATATATTCAAACTTCGGTCAATATATTCAGACTTTCAGTCCATATATTCAGACTTCAGTCCATATACCGTAAATCCTCTAATACAGGCCCGGGCCTGTATTTGACTCAAGCTCATCAAGCTCCAGGCCTTTATTGGAAGGAGGGCCAGTATTAGAGGCAGGCCTCTATTTCTATTTGAGCAAAATGAACTAATGGTTCGCTGGAGTTTTTGACAATTAAAATTGCGCCCACATTTTCAAAGTTAAACACATTTCTTTTAACAACGGTAGTTTCTGCTTCAACCCTCTCCCCCCTCCCCCTGCGCAGCGGCCGCAAACTCACTGATGCGCCTGCAGCCTCTCGGAGTTCCTGCTGCTCTAAACATTAAAATAATTATTTCATTTTCTGTTCCTCACTTCTGATTACCTTCAATGGTGTCTGTTTGTTGCAACCACAAGGTACAAAAACTAACTTGTTTTTATTTGACTATTTTTCTGTCCTGTCTGTTTATTATCTTCCTGCATCTCCTCTCAATCCTAAAGAAAAACTGCTACCTGGGTTCATATATATTCACCTCATGAGTTACCTTTGAACTGCAGTTCTAAAAGATCTACCGACCGCAAAAACAGCGGAGCGCTTGCTGTTTGGCGGCCGTATCAGTGATCAGTGCGTCGGAGAACAAGGTGATGCCCGCAGCGCCCCGCTCCACAGCATGCAGCGAAACGCATCAGGCGCAAATAAAAGACAGAAAACATTAGAGGAAATGAACCGACATGAACGATCGCGTGTCAGTACCTACGGGAGCGTGGTTTCACAGACGCGGAAGTGATAGCGTCGGTGCTCTAGGAACCCCCCGAGCGTTCGAGCGTCAACGAAGTGACACGGAAATGCCGGGCTTTCCAGAAGTAAGTAAGATAACTTACTATGAGCTGATAGTTCGTTGGATTGATTGGTAGGTTGGAAACTCTGATCGTGAATCTGAAGAAACGATGACTGAGCTGTAAAGGCGACTTCCGTTTATAGCCGCGGTTTGTGACGTAGGTGCGACGTGAAGGGAATCCCCGCGAGGGGCATGCTGGGAGTCCCTACTTCGCGGATTTTCACCTATCGCGGCCAGGTCTAGAACGCATCTACCGCGATAAACGAGGGATTACTGTAGTTCATACACCCCCTACTGCTGCTCTCCAGAGTGTTCTGCAGCATAATCAGCACGTTCTCTAAGAACTTGATAGTGTAATGACCTGGCTGGGGTTGTAAGCCAGGTGCATTCTGGGTATTGTGTTATATGTGTTTCCTATCGTTCTGCTAGTTCCTATGTGCTGATTTGCGTGTTGTGTGAGTGTTATGTAAGCCACAGGGAAGGTGATGTGTGTTCTGTGGAGTGGGTTGAATTAGCATGGTTAACTGACACCTTGACTCTGTGTGGTAGGAGCGTGATAGAGGATCGTGTCTGAAGCGTTACAAAGCTAGAAGAAAAAGCCTAATAAAGGTCTGCGCGAACCCCTACTGCCTCCTGCTGGTTGATTTGGGGACTATAACCCTGCCGCTGGGAGTCTCGTACTTGCTTG
>NC_091750.1:54447088-54542088 GCF_043380555.1 Nothobranchius furzeri
ACATGAAGAGCTTCATTATGAAACCCTAACAGTCATGTGCGTGCTCCACCTCAGTGCCTAATGCCTGAAAATCATCTCCAGCAACTCTTCACGCATGTCTGCTTCCATTTATACATCTAATGTCACGTAACGTCCAAGCATGGTGTTACAGCCTGTTTATGTAAACCACCTATTAAATGCAAAACTACCAAGAGAGCATGCATCAGGGCTATTTTTGCTTAAATAGATCAATTAAAATCATGCCTTGCAACTTTTACAGGTGAAATGATAACAGAGAGCTTCCAAGAGAGATTTTCTCTACAATTAGACACAGTCGTCTTGGACGTCTGGAACCTGTTTCAAACCCTTTTTTTTTTATAAGAAACTTTAGTAGGGTTTGGTGACCAATGGAACTAAGGTGTGACTGTGGAGATGAAAAAGGAGAATTTGATATTCAGAGTGTGACAAATTAAAGGTAATCTTAATTCAAACGTTTAATACGTGAGCAGTTGTCTCTAGCAGGAGTGGATGCGTTGTAAGTTGTACTGTGTGGGAAAAAAAGCTCCGGTGCGCCTGTTTGAGGACATAGAAGTCAGCTGGAGGGTAAACGTTGATGTTTTATCTCCACAAATAACACAAGCCTGAAGGTGTTCTGTTGTGTGGTGGAGTTGCTAATGCTAAAAGTTAGCTTCTACTAGTCGAGAGGTCATCTGCGGTTTCCTGGACGCTAAACCAACAACACCCTTCTCTGCTGCGAGTCAAAACGAGTATGTCCATGAATGTTAAATTAAAGCGTGATGTAGATCTGTCAGGTGTTACTGAAGCTAAAGCTGCCAAAAACAAAAACGATCAATAAATAAACAAATACAAGTCAATTCAGCTATAATACTGTAGTAGTGCAAGCTTAAACCTAGAGCTGTATTAGGGTCATGCCCCCAGATTTAGAACAAGTAAATTACTGGACAACTGAAGCTATTTTAGAATGAATTAAACTCTCATCTTTAAAGTGACAGTGTGTATTTCCCCTGGTGATGGGGGGGGGGGGGCAGTATATGCCTAAATCATTGCAAGCTAAGGGTATTTTTGTGTTTGAGTAAGACCTCACCAACGGGTGGCCATTAGGGTCAAAATTCCCAGGGAGTGCAACCTCCAGCAAAATGACAAACACATCAGACTCCCGTTCATCACCGGCAACGAGTGAAGAGTTAAACGTGTAAAGCAACAGTAGCTACATTTACTTGGGCACAAGTAATTGGAATGAACGCCCTATCAGATCAAATATTCTTCATGTAAACATGTCAATAAGAATATTCTGACCCGATGTGGCCCGATCGAAATGAAATTTCATATTAACTAGCGAGCCTCCCCGCCATCATTTAGACAGCCTGACTTCAAAAATTATGGCCTAATTAGGAGCGACGGCTTTTAAATTTGATGGCAAGCCATCCCCGTTTCAGTAATATCTAATCCAGAACTTGCATTTTGTGGAAGTAAAATAAAAATCTGCTGATTGCACAAATTATTTGTGTTCAAGTCTGTACCGGAAGGATGCAGATTCACTGCGAGGGTTGCAGCACGGATCACCGTTTCTGTCAACTTTGAGCGCAGCGGCTATTTCTGCAGCAGGTGGATGTGAAGAAGACAGGTTATCATCAGTCATACAGACCTGGTTTGAGTTTAACGCAGATTAGATGCGGTTCGTTAACACATGATGAACACTGGCACTTTCTGAACAGCCCCTGTTATTTAGTTTGAACACATTATTCTCAACAGTTTTAGAAGATTGTTACATTTTCTTAATAATAAGCCGCAACAGTGCTCAGTAATAAAACATGAGTCTGAACCCCCCCAACTCCGCTCTGAGCAGCGCTGCACACAGCCGTCAGCTGATCAAGAGGCAGAGACAAGGATAACCCTCCCTTATTTTATCATTGCCAACAATAAAACACAATACAGCATAAACCTGCAAAATGAAAACATTAAATTGATTAAAGGAATCAGGAAAACAGGAAGAATTGTTATTTCTCTTTTTACATTTTTCATTTTGTTTGTTTACAATTTTTTTTACAGGAAAGACAACTGTGTATGCTCAACTTATTTAATCTGATTGAATGTTTGGTGCATGTATACTCACAGCATGATCGGATCATTTCAGTAAGTGTCCATGTGGATTTGGGATTTCCGATCAACCAAGAATTGAATCAGATTAGGGAAATGTAAACGTAGCTCATGTTTATGGATTGTGAAAGTTTTGACACAGTTTGCTACAAATCAGTACTTTTATCCTCACGGGCTCCCATAGAAGGAAACATAGCATTGCCAAGAGACTTAGACCTGCTCCCATGTGTTTTAGACCTGATTTTTGAGGTCATATGTTAAGAAACCGACTATATTTTTCAACAATTGGGCACCATTTAACTCATTTTCAACAACCTTTTGATGGAAGTTTCCAGAGATTAACGGTAAAAACTACACACTGTCTCTTTGCTGTGGTGTGAGAGGATTTCTGAGCTGGAACTATGTGAACAAACTTAACCGAATTTTGCAGAAAGCATATTCAACTAGAGCAACACCATTGAAGCTGCAACGGTTAAAAAAAAAGCTGTGTGTGTGTGTGTGTGTGTGTGTGTGTGTGTGTGTGTGTGTGTGTGTGTGTGTGTGTGTGTGTGTGTGTTAGAATAATTATTCATGTTTTCTTTATCATGCTTTATGCTGAATGATTTTACCATTTGATGCTTAAACAGTTGCTGTATTGTAAAGTCCCCTCATGAGACTTTAAGAGTGTTAAAATCTGACCTAATATGACCCAAAGTTGACCTGAGGAGATCTGCTGATCTGTCAATTGCTGACTCGTGCAACTGCTTGCGACTCATCGTGTGATTAGACACTGAAAGTTTTTTGTGTAATAATGAATGCTCTGTTTGAAACTTGTAACAATTAAAGACTGAGAGCTGTGTTTTCCCCCCTCCCTTCAGATCAGCTCTTCAGGCATGTACCTAGGGAGCTCCCAGCTTGTAATAAATAGAGACGCTCGGATTCCAAAGGCCAGAGTGGCGAGGGATTTCACACAGTGAGGTGGAGATCACACTGTGTTGTCTCTGTCATTCTCCTCGAGCTTAAAAACAGAATTCTGACTTTTGTGTCTCTTTCCTTGTGTTGTGTTGTTATATGGTGTCTTAGGTGCTTAAACCTGACATTATGTGTGTGTGCGTGTGTGTGTGCGTGCGTGCGTGCGTGTGTGTGTGTGTAAGGAGTGGTGCAGCTCTGGGAGTTTTTATTTGCAGGACAACTTATTCAACACAAGCAGACTGGAGTCCTTAACAAGAGGCAGAGGCTTGAAGGAGATTTGGAGGAGAGTGAAAGGAGGAGAACAGTGGGATGATGAAGCAGAGGGAGCTGTCTGAACAAAGCTCGTCTTTAAAAGCTTTCTTGGCTGCCTGTAACGTGGTTATTGTCCGTGATGAACCATGGCTTTGGCATGCTGTTTTACTGCTTGTATCATATTCATGTTGCACAAATGTGACAAAATGCTGCCATTTTAAATCACCATTACTTATATTAACTAGTCTGCTGTGAAGTCCATCCATCCATCCATCTGAACCCGCTTGTCCACATAGGGTCACGGGGGGCTGGTGCCTATCTCCAGCGGTCAATGGGCAATCAGGCGAGGTACACCCTGGACAGAATGCCAGTCCATCGCAGGGCAATGCACGCACGCACGCACGCACACACACACACACACACACACACACACACACACACACACACACATCTAAGGACAATTCAGACAGACTAATCAACCTACAAGTCATGTTTTTGGACTGTGGGATCCCAGGCTAAGTCAATATAACTAAATGTTTTTGTCTTCTTACTGCAGCACAACAACATTATTGTACACATTATGGATTTGATAAAACAACAATGAAGCAACGCAACTCACCGTTTTAATATGTATTAAAGAGGTAATAACTCAATATGTACCATCAAACTAGATCTTTAAGGAGTTCCTTCACTCATATTTGAACTTGATTGCAGCGGTCCCTAGTAGAAACGAATGCCTTGTAGGTCGTACTCGGGGGGGGGGGGGGGGGGGGGGGGAGCTCCGGTGCACCAGTTTCAGCAGAGAGAACTCAGCTGGAGGAGGAAATAGCTTCAGACAGCAGAATTTGTAGTCGTATTTCCTGATATTTGGACATCTCTCCTCTGATTAGCTAACAGCAACACGACTCTACCACTGACTCTGTTTGCTCTGCAACGCTGATATTTTATCTCCACAAATAACACAAGCTCGAAGGAGTTCTGCTGTGTGGTGAAGGTGCTAATGCTAACGGTTAGTTTCTACAGGCCAAGACACTCTCTGCTGTTTCTTGAATGCTAAACCAAGAACAGCCTTCCCCATCATGAGTCAAGATGGTTGAGTCCATGAATGTTAAGTGAGAGTGTGACATAAATCATCCTAGAATTTCACCATCTATTTACGATCAGAAGCCAGTGCAGGAGATAGGTGTAGGAGACTATTTTCCTGTTCAGTATGCATGAAAAACTCAAAGTGGTTGATTTTTATCAGAAATGACAAATTTAAAAAAGGGTTTCTCATTGAAAGACCTCTTTATGTTGTTGTTGTTGTTGTTTATGTTGTCAAAGTAATTAGAACTTAAAAAATACTTCTGCTATTTTTATGATTTAACAAAATTGCAGAGGGACTCATCAAAATGCTATTTTAGGCTTGGTGCGGTCCAGTGTGGAGCACTGAGGTTTAACAAACTTTAAAACTCATCTTTGAAATATTTGCTCTGCTTTGTCGTTTTAAAAAGTAAACTACTTTATCAATCAAGGCATGGTCTTTTCTTTTCAAATCTACAAACCCACATCGTCCAAAAGGAGTACGGGTGGTCACTTTCATCGTTCAAATGACTGACTGAGCCGAGTTGGGGGAAAAGTGGTTGAAAGATTTGCTTCTTAGCAGTGGAATCAGCTCTAAAACCACCTGAATCTCTCAGGGTAACAGTCTTTTTAAATTCACAAACATCTGGATGTAATGGTCACCGGCTCTGAGGACTGATAGGACTTTAGTTTCTATTTTAGATCATTTGTCTTTAGTGATGCGTAAACTTTTCTTTGTGTGTGTGTGTGTGTGTATACATGTTTATCAATCAATCAAAGCTTTATTTATTAAGTGCCTTCCGCAACCCTGTCAGGAAGCCCAAAGCGCTGAACATGGTTCAGTTGAAGGTAAATATATTGAATAAATCAAAAATAAAAGCAATTTAAATTACAAAATACAAATTACAAAATAGGTGAAACATTCTGGTTCAGGACAAATGTGTAAAACAATGGATAGAGTGAACCAATGAAAACTGTGAAATAAATTCAACATAAAAGAGGGCCAAAATCAAACACGTTCAGGAAACTCCAAGCGGAGGAGGTGGGTTTTTAGGCGACTCTTAAAGACTGGCAGAGATGTGGACAGCCTAACTGAGGGTGGCAACTGGTTCCAGAGTGACGGTGCTAGGACTGAGAAAGCCCGGTCCCCGCGAGTACGACACCTAGAACGAGGGACAGCGAGCAGGCCTTGGTCAGAGGAGCGCAGAGCGCGTGATGGGGAGTATTTATGTTTGTTTATTTAGCAGACGCTTTTATCCAAAGCGACTTACAATTTATAACCTATAGGGCATGTTGTGATCTGTGGGGGAAACCAGAGTACCCGGAAGAAACCCACGCATGCATGGGGAGAATACGCAACTCCACACAGAAAGGCCGCAATCGAGTTTCGAACCTGCAACCTTCGTGCTGCGAGGCAACAGTGCTAACCACTGCGCCACCATGCATAATAGTGAGGACCAATTTTGTATTTTTACCCATAAAGTGAGGACATTTTGACCACATGGGGACATTTGGGTTTATCCTCAAATGGTAACATTTTGTACTAGGAGGCCGATTTTTATCATTTTTATAGCTCTGCATCGGCTGATATACCTCCTTAGTAGAGGCGATTTAAAGTCAGGCACGTCCCCTGGCAGCCCAGTGCTGCCGCAGTATTTAATGTATATGTATATTTACGTTCCTGAATACCGCCTGCATAATAAATGCTCTAAAAACTATTTTCAACTAAAATAGATTTTATTTGCCTGTTTTGAATCTTTAATACTTGGTCAGTAATGACTCAGTCTCAGAACGTCTGTGCATCAACTGATGTTATTAGTGACATTTTAGCACACAAAGGAGGTGGAAAACGTCTGGATATCGGCCATGAAAATCTGCAGCACTTGTCAGCTGCCAGCTGTCCGTCCGTGACCTCTGCATATTGGGATCTGCAACTGAAAAACCAGTATCGGCCCACCTCGATTAGGAATCATGCAGCCACTGAAGTGATCAATGATCAGTGAAAAGTCCTCAAAAACATAGCAAGACAACAGTGTGTGTGTGTGTGTGTGTGTGTGTGTGTGTGTGTGTGTGTGTGTGTGTGTGTGTGCTGATTACACTGCCTTCTTGATAATGTTTTGCCACAATGCTGCACGCTGTAATATTCTAATTACTGGATTAAAAAAAAAGAAACGGTTTGCCATTTTTTAAATTCGTTAGTGTGATTTTGTAAAAGCTCAACATTTTGTTAAGTGGAGAATTTGTTCAGTCTCATGTCTGAAATGTCCTTTGAAAACAATAAATTTGACTTTTTTTAAGAACACAAACAACAAACACACTCTCTCTTAATCCAGATGTTCCACCCTAGATAAAAAGTGTATACAGGTCAGACTGAAAAGAGCAATAACCACTTTGCTCATCCTAAAACACAGCTTTAAAATCCTTTTCCTCATCCCTATAAGTTGGAGTATTTGTAGCAAAAGAAGGAATGCAATTGTTGTCAACCTCAATGCAACACAACGGTTGAGCATGCACAGCTCACCTCGCCCTTCCTTTGTCGACCCGTTTCACTCGAGTCACATGAGTCTTTCCACTTCATCCAGTGAAACGTACAGCAGATGGCCGTCTCTAAACATATGTGGCATAAACAATATCAGTGACTGCAACTTTAAAACATGCACGACTCCAACCAGAATTTACTATTGAACACAAACCCACATCCAGATGTTTCCACATGTGATCGCGGATATTCTCGCTGACCAAAAGGAATCCAAAACGAGGATTTATCCTCTCAAACCTGATTAGATACAACAGACTTGACGTGGACAATCACTCGCAGTAACTTCAGCCACTAACAGCACGGATAAATAACTGAGCTGGTGAACAGCACCATGACATGTTCCGATGGGAGGAATCAAAGAAAAGTTACTTTAAAAAAGAAAGCATGTCTGTCATTTTGCTTTCTTTCATTTGCAGCTCAGCCTGACAAGCTGAAGCTTTGAGTTTAGCACACCTGAGAACAGCTCTGGCGCCCCCTAATGACCACACGATGAAGTGTTTCCACTTACTGACAGGATTTGTTATTGTCATTAGAAACTCTCCAGGATCCGGTTTCCCCAAGCCCATCACTTGTTAGATAAGTGGCGAATGGAAATCAGCCAGCATGTCGCTCCTCATCTCGACTCCTTCTGGGTAAAAGCCCTTAAAGAACCGCCGTGAAAGACGAGCTAGAGAGGTCGTGAAAACACACCAGAGAATCAAGGAGGGGTGTCTGAAAAGGGGCATAAAAGAGAGCGAGGTAGGCAGAGTGTTGCCAACAAGTAAAATTGAAACAACGTGAGCTCATTTTCCCAATAAGATGGGGCACAGAGCTGGAAAGGAGGGTAAAAATCAGCAACACGGACAAGAGGGGACGCAACAAAACAGAATGATGAGGTTGTTAGTGGTTTACAAACCAGATGAGACATTTTAACTAATTTGATTGTTTGTGAAAGAAATCATTCTGATCAAAACCCCAATTGCTGCCAACTGGCTGCCTGGTGTGTCTCTGGGTAATGCAGCCTGACGTGTCGGGGGAAGAGGAGAGGCTGCAGTGTGGAGGGGGAGGCGCACACAAAACTCGCCCTCTGACTTCAAACACGGGGAAGTGTAAAAACAGACCAATTCACCGGCTAAAACAACTAATGCCTGGATTTGAGGAAGTCTGCTAAGCGCCCTTGAGATAATACACACACACACACACACACACACACACACACACACAAACTTATGTGAGCATAAGTATCATAGCAGCTTATAGGAGATGTGATTAAAACAACTAAAACCATTTAAACTGAAGTTTCTATTCTTATTTTACCGAGAGAATTGGTAGAGGCTGTGTAGGTCGTCGAAAAGGAGACAGGACCTGGAAACGTGGTCGTCAACTGTCCTCTTCTCAAAAACTGGGAAGAGTAATTTACATAAATTGTTTTCCATCACACCCCTCCCTAAGGAACCTATGCTTAAAATCATGAATTCTCCTGCATCTCGCGCCCCCAAGTGGGACGCAGCCCTCTGATTGAGAAACACTAGTTTAAATGACGCCAAGCATGTGCAGCATCCTGCAGTGGAATTTACTGCAGAACATTTAGTACATTCATTCTAATCAAAGACTTCAAAACAACTAAAAATGAAATTTTAAATTTAATTTTACTTTAGTGGTGCAGTGGTTAGAGCTGTTGCCTTGCAGCGAGAAGGTCCTGGGTTCGCTTCCTGGCCTGGGATCTTTCTGCATGGAGTTTACATGTTCTCCCTGTGCATGCGTGGGTTCCCTCCGGGTACTCCGGCTTCCTCCCGCAGACCAAAACATGACTGTTAGGTTAACTGGTAGGTTAACTGGTGTGTCTAAATTGTCCTTAGGTGTGTGTGTGTGTGTGCATGATTGTTTGTCCTGTGTGTCTCTGTGTTGCCCTGCGATGGACTAGCTCTCTGTCCAGGGTGTACCCCACCTGGTTGCCCGGTGACTGCTGGAGATACCCCCCGTGACCCTGCGTGGACACAGCGGGTTCAGAAAATGGATGGATGTAAAAATGAAGTCAAAACTACAAGTGCACCGACTGCAGTTTTAGGCTGATCACCAATCTTGAGATCTACCAGTTTCAACTGGACATGAGGTAATGTTCTCAAATATAAATGAACATATTTAGCATTGCTGTTTGAACTGCAAAATCACATTGTTCCTTTAGACCAGGGGTGTCCAATCCTGGTCCTGGAGGGCCGGTGTCCTGCATGTTTTTAGTTTGAACTCTGTTTCATCACACCTGATTTCAATCAGCAGCTAATTAACAGGCTTCTGCAGAGCCTGATGAGCTGCTGCACAGGTGTTTCAACCACTGAATCAAGTCTGTTGGAGCAGAAAAACCACAAAACCTGCTGGATACCGGCCCTCCAGGACCAGGATTGGGGACCCCTGCTTTAGACTTTCATTTTTCTAATTTTGAAAACAAAAGTTTTGTACCGGTTTTGACACACTTGTACCAAAAAATTACTCTATAGCAATGATTTGCTTTAACAATAACTAGGAGTGCATCGATTGCAATTTCTGGCCAATCACCGATCATGAAAAAAACCTGAGATCGAGGCTGATAGATGGGTGCACCCATAGTCAAAACGTCTTACTGCTTTAAAAACAATCAGAATGGCATTTCAACAACTATGTGGTGGCAAAAGATTTGAAACTAAATTTGAAACTGAAGAAAATATACATGTAATTTAATCTTTATAGCAAGTTGTTACAATAAAGAATATATTATTTTTTTATTTTTCCTGATGCACCAGTGCATTTTAGGAAGTGAAAAAGTTGCTTCCTATGTTTCTATTATGAATTTTCACAAGCTATTAGTCCAACACAATCTCTGAAACAATCAAAAGCACAAGTTGAGTGTCATTTTTCTGTTTTGCATTTTTGGCTTTAACACAACAACAACAAAGTAAAGTCAGCGATTTTCAATAAAAGCTCAGATTTCAAACTCTTAACTGTTCTTAATTTCTGTTTCTACACACATACATGAAGTGGTAACACATAAAATACCTGGTTAAATGTTTTAAAGTGAAGCTCCTTGAAGATGGCATCACGATCCTCCACCTCCATCCATCCTGTGGCCCTGAGTTCCATCACCAGCTGATCCCGGTCTGCAGGGCTGAGCCAGTGGGAATCTGATGACTGGACACAAAAAAATCCTCATTAATTAGCATCAGATATATTAGACAATTATGATTGTAGTGATGCACCATTGGCACAGGTTATTTGTGCTTTTTTGCAACTTTTTTCTAAAATGTATTTGTTGTTTTTGCAGTTGAAATGCAAAATTTAACATCTGTTTGGTGAGAAAATGGTTACAAGTTTAAGATTTGGAAACCAAAGGAAACAGAAGGAATAAGCAAATTAAAAAATGTTCTCAAAACTGAAGGGTCAAATAAAACAGATGGCCTAGAAGCTATGACAATAAGAAACAGTAAATGAAACTGACTAAAATGGCAGAAAGCAGAAGGGGTTTGAAGTCTGTTTGTTCGCTTTGTTTATTTTGATGAGCAACAAACGGATTTCAATATAAAGATCACTACATTTTTGTCAGTGTAAATATTTACTGCCAATCTGTTCTTGGAGGGATTCCCACATTAGCTACATGGATGCTATTCGTCATCCATCCAAAAGGTGGCAGTGTTGCATTGAAATGACCCATATTTACACCGTTGATACTTGTTTACAAATACTTCAGTTAAAGTCAAACTAGCTTTATATTTATGCTTTAGTCTTTAGAATACAAAAATCCTAATATTAGAATATTTAAACACCAAAGTTTATTCTTCTTAACTTATAGTTAATCAACAACTCGGTTGGAGCTAAAATTCAGACTTGATTAAAAGTAAAACGGGCAAAACTGGATCTGACAACGATAAGACGTGATTATTTTAAACATAACGTTAAAAAATAATGATTTCCTAATTTCTTGTAATAATAGCCTAAATGTCGGTAACTCCTGTACTCTTTTTTTCCTTGACACATTTTCGTATAAAACACCGAAAACCCCACGTAGAAAACCGACCTGGGGTAAGGAAGCTAAAACACGCTACTGCTAAAAGCACCGCAGAACTCACCATTTTACAAGAGCTGTTCCGGAGTAGCAGAGGTTTTCTCAGGCTGGTTGGTAGGTTGCAGGGCCATGACGCACTCGTCCTCTGGATAAACATTAACCCGAACATAACCAGAGGTTTTTTCAGCCTTTTTCCAAAGCCTGTTCTGCTGTGTTTTGTTCGTCCTACTCGGTCTTATCGCGTTATAGCTGTTTATTTTGCTGCCTGATTAAAATACCCATATCACATATGACCCTGCCAGTAAAGAAAAAGAAATCAGTTCACTGATTATCAAAACGAGTACAAATCAATCTAAAGTCTGATTTAATCTGATAAAGTATTTTAATAAGAAACAAATGCGCACTATACGTTTTATAGACTTAAGCTATTATAATTTGTGACAGTTTGTTTTTTTAAACGTAGATTATAAATAAATTAGTTTACATTAATACCTCAAACACATAACTATTTTATTTTTGTTAAATGATTCAATCAAGTGGGTTAGATAATGTGTAAAATGTTATTCAGTTCTTACTACATGTGATCATCTTCTGTACTTGGAACTTCAAGACTATTGCTTGCCAAAAAAAAGCTACAGTCATGCAAGGATACAGTTTTTACTTCCAACACCCATGTATGCCCAAAACAACAACATGGCAACATTTTAAATACGTCACTGAATGCAAACCATATATCGATGGTGCAAACACATAAAGGAGTTTGGTTAGTGAGGAGGGACTTCGCCCCCTGTAACAATGATTGGAAATGCTCCTGTCAATAATCTTGGGTACACTTGTGGAAGAATCATGGGGAAAAACAATAGAAGCTATGTAAAATATGCAAACAGAAGAAGTGTTTGTGTGCAAGCACTACTGGAAACAGTTCTTTAAGAAGACCTGTGGCTTTATATGTGATCATGCTTCAGATTCTGAATTTTCCCCTTCGATAAAATCTTCAAATACATAACGTACATGTTTTTTGTAATATGTCAAATAGTAATTGATATAATAAAATTTTGAAAGTGAACATCACGATCAATGCAACCTGATCAACTTTGAGATAGAATTGTCAATATTTCTTAACTCACCATAAACAAGTTTATTATTTAAAAGAGAGGGTATGCTACATTTTAGAGTACAATAGTCCATTTTGATGCTGTGACTTTAATTCAGTCTTTAATTTGCAAACAATGAACATGAATTAACTTAGTTTGAATCTTGAAACCTGGTTACACTTCTTGTATATGTGACATGATCAATTTTAATCACATAAATGAATATATTTTCATTTTCCTCACTGGGCTGATTTGGGCCTCTAACATGAGAAATGATCGCAAATAATATTTCATATTTATTATGTAAAACTGTGCAACAGTCTGTAGAAATATCAGAACATTTCTCGTAATTACTCGGTTTTGCATATCTATCACGTGTGGAAAAATCCAGAGACGTCTAGAACTACAGAAGTCTCGCGATAATGACCAAGAAGAGCGCGAGAAGTCGTATAGGACCACCTTGCTGCTGCTGAAACCTCCTAGCTGGAGTCAGAAACGCCGGTAAAAGCGGTGTGGATTATGAAAAAAAGTAGTTGTACTTAAAACTGGGTCAGAACGAGTAACATTTATACTGTTTTGGCAGTGGTTATACATTTGCTTTGTTTTTAGTCTCATTGTGGGCGGCCTTAAAATAGAAGACAGAAGATGTCAGTGGTGGGATTTGACTTGGGCTTTCAAAGCTGCTATGTAGCTGTAGCCCGTGCTGGAGGGATTGAGACCGTCGCTAATGAGTACAGCGATAGGTGTACACCGTAAGTACCGAAAGTACTGTTTCTGTCTCTGTGTGCTGTAGTGAAATTGGCGTCGTTTTTCTGTTGTCTGTGTTGTCACTGTAATTCACGTGAGTGCAGATTTACCAAATTGCAGCTTACTCTAACTTTAATGGTCGTTATGGTAGTTTCTCAAACTTTATTGTGAGTTTATTTAATGATACGTTTGTATATATTGTTCCCAACATGGATAAATTGCATATCTCAATTTTTAAACAAATTTTCTGAGCGTTAGCGAGCTAGCCTGTTAGCTAAGATCTGTCTTATTAACGGTACGGAGTGGTTTGAAAGGCTTGTTTGAGCCGCCCGAGGCACCTTAAGACGGGCGGTGTTTCCATATGTCGTTAGAATTACAGTTGTACATTAGCTCCGATCAGCCGGTGTGTCCCGTGTGACTAAACGTTCGTCCTTCCGCACGATGACGACAGCATCCGCGTTGTAGTGGAATATTCTAGTAAATTTTAGTCCCTTAAAGAAAATAATAATACTCTAAAAATCGATTTAACAAATTTCATGTTTTGTAAAAAATAGAACTTCCTCTCAGATCAAGACTTGTATCAGTTATTGGCTCTTTTGAGAGCAGTTGTAGCTAAGTGTTTATTTAATTTAGGTTAATTTAGTCTCTCGTAGTCCTTAAATTATACCATGTTGTAACATTAGGAAGATACATTTGTCTTAATTTTATCCGCAGTTATAAAAAATGATTCATGTTCGCTCAAACTGCTTTAATGTTTTTTTTTTCAGGTCATTTGTATCATTTGGACCAAGAAATCGATCTATTGGAGCTGCAGCAAAAAACCAGGTAACTTCAACAAACATATTTTAAACTTAAAACAGTAATCATATAATTCTAAGTTGTTGTAATTATCTACATTTGCTTTATTAATGTTCCCAGGTGGTGACCAACTATAAAAACACAGTCCAGGGCTTCAAGCGCTTCCATGGCAGAGCATTCTCAGACCCTTATGTTCAGTCTACCAAGTCCAAGTTGGCGTACGACCTGGCACCAATACCCTCTGGATCCACCGGCATAAAAGTGAGGTTCCATTTCTTAACATTGTTTTGATGAGCAAGGTCATATCCTGTTTTTGAAACCGTACCTGTTGAGATCTTGTTCAGATAATGACAGTGAAAGTTGGTGTCAGATAAGACTGCATTCACCTTAAATTTTGTGATTGAAAGAATAACTGGATCTTTCTCAAACTTGTCCTTTTTAAGGTGATGTACATGGAGGAAGAGAAGGTATTCAGCGTGGAGCAGGTTACTGGCATGCTGTTAAGCAAACTGAAGGAAACTGCTGAAAGTGCACTGAAAAAACCCGTTGTTGACTGTGTCATCTCAGTAAGTTTAAGCCACATCATCCAGAGATCCCGAACATTTGAAGTAAAACATTTCTTGACGTATGTGATACATAATAAAGGCTTATATTTAACTTTTCAATAAAAACTTTTATCCACTCCAGGTTCCAAGCTATTTCACTGATTCAGAGAGGAGATCTTTGATGGATGCAGCCCAGATTGCAGGCCTTAACTGTCTACGATTGATGAATGAGACCACTGCAGGTACTTAGAAACTCCAACTCTGTGACAGACTCCACTTCTGAAAAAATTTCCCAGTTTTGGTCTTTTAAAAAACACAATAATTTTCCAGCTTCTCCCTCGTACTGGTTGAAGGCTGAATTTCAACAGTTATAAACAATCCTGCCATAGTCTGCTATAACTAGTGCTAACAATGAGCTAATGCTAACACAATCCAACTGATGTAAAATAAGCCACTAATTAAAAAGATCCAAACTTCTGGACAAAAAAATTGTTACTTACAAGTCCAGGAGCAATTATTCCAGGTCACCATCAGTCTGAGATTGTAGCCTCCTTCAGCTCCCTCAGACTAGTATGTGCTGCACCGATGTTCATTCTGGTTTTAGCGCTCTGCTTCACCTCCAAAAAAACTGCTATCTTACTCCTAGGCTTTGTCACAATACCAACAATAAAGCAAATTTCTTATCGTGCTTTTTTTTAACTGTTGGCAAAACTGAAAAAGCTAACTTCTAGCCTTTAGCTACCAGCACAGTAAACGGCTATTACCATAAAGCAGAGAGAGACCTCTCGCTAGTGTTACTACCCAAAGAAATGAACTGTATCTGGTCAGCAGAGAGCCACAGAGAGCCCATTTGAAGTTGTTCAAGAAACACTGAAACCTATTTGAAAGCAGTAGCTTAAAGCGTTAAAAACTAGTGTGGCTTTCAGTTTTTTACGAAGAGTTAAATCAGTTGCTTTGAAAGAAAATCCAGATGACACTCAACACAAGAGATACTTTTAAATCGGAACCGTTTTTATTTGTGTTTGAACTGAAGCTATAAACCTATGCAAATCACATTAGATGTAAAACACACTTGTAGATGTGTGCTTCAGCTCTGCTTTGTTACCTGGTTTCGAATTGAATCGGCAGATTCAGGGGAAGTGAACTAGGTTATGATTTACTCAGCATTTATTCTCAAATTTTTATCAGGTATTAACATATCTATAACTTTAAAATGAGGAGAAAAGAAGGAAAGCCATGACCTCCCATGTTTTCCTGCTTTGTCACAGTAAGTCTGGCGTATGGAATCTACAAGCAGGACCTCCCAGCACCAGAAGAGAAGCCCAGGATAGTGGTGTTTGTGGACCTGGGCCACTCTGGGTACCAAGTGTCTGTTTGTGCCTTTAACAAGGGAAAGCTTAAGGTGAGTGATAAACGATTTGTGGTTTGTCGGTGCGTTAAATATATGTTTATGTTGTAATTTACATGAGTGTTTGTGAATATTTTAGAATTGTGCTACAAATTACACCTTTTTTCAGTAATATGAATTTCACAAGTAGAGTTTAAAAAGTAAATTTCTGGGGGAAAGCCAGTTATATGTTCTGTTTCACAGGTGTCCATCACTTAAATACAGATGTGGTATTTTTTCCCCACAAGGTCCTGGCGACAGCTTTTGACTCAGACCTCGGCGGGAAGGACTTTGACGACATCCTGGTAAACCACTTCTGTGAAGAGTTTGCCAAGAAGTACAAACTTGATGTTAGGTCCAAGCCTCGAGCGTTGGTGCGGCTCTACCAGGAGTGTGAGAAGCTGAAGAAGCTGATGAGTGCCAACTCCTCTGATCTGCCCCTCAACATCGAATGTTTCATGAACGATATTGATGTTTCTGGTAAACTGAACAGGTGAGAAAAATATTTTAAGATAATTATCAGATCAGAACCCTGGAATACAAATTGTGTGTGTGTGTGTGTGTGTGTGTGTGTGTGTGTGTGTGTGTGTGTGTGTGTGTGTGTGTGTGTGTGTGTGTGTGTGTGTGTGTGTGTGTGTGTGTGTGTGTGTGTGTGTGTGTGTGTGTGTGTGTGTGTGTGTGTGTGTGTGTGTGTGTGTGGCTGAGCTGTATACATTAATATTGTGTGATTCTGTTTTCAGAGGTCAGTTTGAAGAGATGTGTGCCGAGCTGCTGGCCAAAGTCGAGGGCCCCCTTCGCAGCGTCATGGAACAAGCCAGTGAGTCCCTCATCAGCAACTGCTCCTGCAGCACTGTGTCTCTTCACACCAACGAGCCTGCTTATGGTCTTTTTTTGTACCCAGAGCTGAAAAAGGAAGATATATACGCAGTGGAGATTGTGGGTGGAGCCTCCAGGATTCCTGCCGTTAAAGAGCGAATCAGTAAATTCTTTGGCAAAGAGCTGAGCACCACTTTGAATGCAGACGAGGCCGTCGCTAGAGGCTGTGCTCTGCAGGTACCGCTCACCAACACCAGAGGTCAATAGAGGCCGATGTGTAGAGGTCACGGTCAGATGATGATGATGTTTTCCATCTTATTTGCTAAAATGTCACTGATAACATCAGTTGATGCACAAAACTTCTGAAGCTAATCTATTATGGGATGTAATAATATGAATAATGATGAATGTGAAGTTTTTGTTATTTATTAGTTTAAATAACATTTTACGATGAAGGTTAGCTTCACTGTTTGTTTGTTTGTTTTTGTCAGTGTGCGATCTTGTCACCAGCGTTCAAAGTGAGGGAGTTCTCCATCACAGACATCGTCCCCTACTCCATTTCCCTCAAATGGAATTCGGCTGCAGAGGAGGGACTCAGGTGCGATTGCTGTCTTTGTCAAAGCAGCTGAATAAAGTCCCGTCTTCTAATTTATTTTGTGCCAAAAGTTAACTTTTAATCGTCTCTAGTCTGTTGTTTAATTCCTTGCATCTCATTTCAGATGTCTGTTTCCTGCATCGATTTTTCCCAAATTAATTTTGATCCCACTGAGTTTAAATGTGTACCGCTCAGATCCACGCCTCCTAGTTTACAGAACCTTTTCAGAATAAGGATGACTTGTAATCTCTGTTACATGCTTTCATCTTAAAGATGATTCAAGTGTGTCGAGTTAACTGTTGCCTGGGAGCAGATTGGTGTGTAGGTTGATGGTTGAGTGGGTTGTCGTCCACGATGGCTGTAATAGGCTGCAGTGTCTTTAGTCTGTTCTCGTGGCGACCGTCTGTCTCATTTCACATCCCGTCTGTCTCTCTTTGTTGTGTTTCAGTGATTGTGAGGTTTTCTCCAAAAACCACGCAGCTCCCTTCTCAAAAGTGCTGACTTTCTACCGGAAAGAGCCGTTCACCCTCGAAGCTTACTACGATAATCCCAAAGAGTTACCTTACCCCAACGCCACCATAGGTACTGCAAATATGAGGACAACAAGCAGAACCTATTTTACTACTAAAGCTCTTGAGAACCTGTTTTTGTTGTCATATTCTCTAAATAAAATATAACTTAAAATGGAAAAAAATGGTGATGAAAATTAGGTTTGCAGTTTAGAATGAAGCCAGAACATCAGTTCGTTCCCATGAATCGTGCTTGTGCCATCGACTCCATCTCGTTTTCCTGCAGGTCAGTTCCTGGTTCAGAATGTGGTTCCTCAGGCGTCAGGAGAAAGTGCCAAAGTTAAGGTCAAAGTGCGCGTCAATGTTCATGGTGTGTTCAGCGTGTCGAGCGCGTCCCTGGTGGAGGTTGTGAAGCTAGCTGAAGGGGAGGAGCCGATGGAAACGGACCAAAACCTGATCGTGAAGGAAGAGGAGGTGTGTGTGTGTGTGAACAGGAACATTTTTTGCTTCAGATTTATAATTCCAACCTTGTGTTTGTATTATTTTGTTGTAGTAAACAGTAGATGGCTAATAACATCTACATTCCAATTGAATCCTCTATTTTCCCCACTTTTATCTTGTGTTTGTGGATAAAAACTAAAGATGTGTGCATCATTTTAGAGAACAGCCTTTTGATGATTGACAGGATGTCACAGATGTGGTTTACCAGCACCTTAAATCTTACCTGATCAGATAAAACCACAAAGCAACATGTGTCACCTTAATATAACATCTGTGTATGTTTCTTTCATCACTGTATCAGAACAAAATGCAGGTGGACCAGGAAGATCAAAAACTTGCTGCTGGAGAGAATGAAGACAAGAAAACAGAGGCTGAAGAAATGGAGGTAACCTTGTGCTGGGCGATATGTTGGTATGCGTTCACCCTGAGATGGACTCGGAGCTAAAGGGAAACGGTTTTGCTGCCAGTGTTCAAGGACGGGATGTCTGATTACCTGTTTGTAGACATCTATTTGAGGAAACACCTCTACCCCTTTCATTAATTACTTGATTTATTTCATTTTTAGGCATATCGCCCTGCACTCGGTGACCCACCTTACCTTGACTCCTAATGTTGGAGTTGCTTTGTACTGGGCGATTAGCATAAGTCATAATAATAGTTAATCTCACGCTGTTTGCTTCTGTCTATGATCTATGAAAGTGAAAGCCCCACCCTCTCCTGTCATGTATTGTTGACATTGCTAACCCTGCCCCCGTCCCGTAGAGCTCCATACAATTTAAATTGTGCGCTGCTTAGCATTAGCCGATAGCTTTAGCCATCTGCTTACATATAGATGTCAATCACGAAGCCTGCGCGGGTGTTTGAAGACAATGCAGAGTTGGATACATTTCTGGACATTTAAGTCTGTAAAATCTCTATATATGAATAACCAGCACAACATGAGAATTATAATTGTAAAACAACGTTTTAGCTCTCTTGGCCCGCTAGAAGTTTGTTTTCTTAAGCGAGAGGCGTTGCTTCCAGCTGTAATCGCAGAAGTAGGGAGACGGGCTTAAAGGTGCAATTAGTGTTCCTGCCTCTAGATCTGGAGACAAAACTCCAGATTTCTGCTTTGAGGGCTTCTATCTGTAACTGTTCCCTCAACCTGAAGAAATATGACTCTTAGCTTTTAGTCCAAAACAGAGCTGCAGTTTAAAAGAGGCTCAGAAAGTGAGTTCTTTAATCAGAGGTCTAAAACTGGTTGTTCCTCGTCAAGGAAGAAACAAACACACACACACACATTGTTATAAGCTTCTATTGAAACCCGGCTATTTTCCCCCAATTAATGTTAGAATCTTTAAAAAAAAAATAAAACTAATAAAACTTACATATTCACTTGAAAATACATGAGAAACTATTAAAAGTGACTTTGTGGTCAAAGGTAGGAATTAAAACGTTTGACATCATCAGGTTTTTACACGGCGAACTCACAAACATCTGTCCAACTCAACTGAAAGTACACAAACACATTTAAAAGAAAACTGTTCTTCTCAGACCTCGACGGAGGATGCGAAGGAGGAAAAGAAGCACGACCAACCTCCTCAGGCAAAGAAGGCCAAAGTGAAGACGAAGACGGTGGATCTGCCCATCGAGAGCAAACTGCAGGGGCAGCTGTCCAGCGATGAGCTCAATACGTTTGTGGAGAATGAGGTAATGCTCTAGAAATGTGCGTCTCGCTGGTTGCAGGTCGTTTAGTTTTCCCCCTTTTCCCCAGACGAACAGTCCGGGATCGCTGGTGTTGCTTACGTGTTAGAAAAAGGGCAGCTTGTTCAGATGTATTCTGTTTTCCTTAACTTACATCAGTGTTTTGTTGTCTTTTAATTGAATTATGTACATAAATGGTGTGGTAACTGAACTAAAGCTGATTTTCACACCGATCTAACGTCCATCACAACTCTTACAGGGGAAGATGATCATGCAGGACAAGCTGGAAAAGGAGCGAAACGACGCAAAGAACAATGTGGAAGAGTACGTGTACGACATGAGGGACAAGCTGCACGGAGTCCTGGAGAAGTTTGTGAATGAAGCGGTGAGTCACTCGGCATAAAAGCATGCTTTTATATTTAGATATTATATTTCACTGATTTGGCTTATTGGGGTATTCTTCAGGATCGGGATGCCTTCTCGTTGAAACTGGAAGACACTGAGACCTGGCTGTATGAAGATGGAGAAGACCAGCAGAAACAAGTTTATATCGACAAACTGGCTGAGCTGAAGGTGGGCGTCTGTCAGAAATGACGTTTAAGAAAAGACTTTTTAAATAGTAAATAAACAATGGTGACAAGACGTACTGTTCTCTACAGAACATCGGTCAGCCCATTTACGAGCGACACGTGGAAGCTGAGGAGAGGCCAAAAGCGTTCGAGGAGCTTGGCAGACAGATCCAGAAGTACATGAAGATTGTAGAAGCTTACAAGGCAAAGGTAATGTGGGACGGGGTCCGCTCTGATTCTTCATCATTCATAGGTGAAAGCAGAAGGATGTTAGAGGTTTTCTTATCGATCCACCAACAGAATGAGCAGTACGATCACCTGGACGAGCTGGAGGTGACTCGGGTCGACAAGCAGGTCACTGATACCATTGCCTGGATGAGCGTTAAGATAAACCAGCAGAACAGTCAGGACCTCACCTCAGACCCGGTGGTCAAAGTTGGAGAGATCCAGGCTAAGACTAAGGTACTTCCTAAGCACATTTTTAACACTCCTATCAACATTTCCGCTACATTTTATGTGCAGGAAACCGTTTATAACTTTTTGATCCTTCTTTGAACACAACCTTTTAGGAGCTTTATTCATCCTGTAATCCAGTAGTGTCCAAGCCCAAACCAAAAGTGGAGCTTCCTAAGGAGGAGAAGACTGAGAACGGGCCGGTCAACGGGCAGGAGGTACCAGAAAACCAACCATGCAACGCAGACAAAGCTGATTCTTCGGGCACGGAGCAGGGGACGACGGACAGCAAGCTCCCTGAAATGGACATCGACTGAGCGTAGAGTTTCTCTTTAGTAACGACAGCTGCCTCTGTTATCAGTGCTATGTATCAGGCCACCTCTGCGGCGTGTCTTTTCCAGTCTTTGTGGAATAAAATAATGCTTCTTAATAATATGGAATGGACTACTTTAAAACTTGAAAACGAGGGCTAGAGACTGCTTTCTGTGCTGCTGGGATGGCTGTTGAGTTCAAGCGTTGAAGAACTGAGCAAAATGGCGCTTTATGAGATGGTAGATGAAAACTAAACTATTGTGTTTCTAAAGACATAGGTGCAGCGGCGGTGGGGGGCTGTTTCAGTTGTAAACGTATTTTTGTTTCACCACACACACACTTGTATTGTTGGATCTGTTTTAAAGAGAAAGTGAATGTTATGTTCCTCTAATGTTCTACTGTATGTGAAGACTAAACACATTTTACTGTTGTGCATTATTTCATTGTTCTGCTTCTCTCATTTCAAAAGCAATGCTTTGTTCTATGGTAGATTTGGGTTGTTCTTTATTTTCTACTCAACATTGCAACTCCTGGTTCAACAAGTCACCTTTTTGGGTGCTGCTGTTACCGTGTCATGGACAAAAGTAAAAATAAATCTTGAGGGAAGTTTTGTCTGTCAGAGACTTAATTATTAAACTTTTTCTGCGTTAAGTTTTCAAAATGGGGCTTAATATCTGCAAACACTTCCTGATCTGTAAATGTAATTGATGAGAAATGCAAATGAGAAACAAGATCAGGACACATCTAAGTTCCTCTGATTTATGGGTGTGTGTGTCCACACTACACAACTCAAGAACGATTGAATCTTTGGGTGACAGTGGCTCAGAGGCTGGGTGCTTGGCTCCTTTCATTTCAGTCATTTTCTTAGGCGAGACATCACTCTCCATGCTTGCTGTTGGTGATCGGAGGACCGGCGGCGTCCCCAGAGCACCTGTGGCTACATTGGACCTCAACGCCAACAGTGTTTGTGTTGCTATGATTCAGTTTGCCCAGTAATTGTGGAGGCAGAGCTCCAGTCTTTGATCCGCTGCACTCATAAACTCAGCCTCACACACGGACAGCAATAACCTAACATCAGTGTGATCTTGTCTAAAATGGAGCTGAATTGTTATAATTAATCAAACATAAAAAAACTACACTTGTTGGAAAAACTAACAACAGTGTGTGAATCTCCAGTACTTACTCAGTGTTTGCAATGATTACTCAGCAGAGTTGATGCTGCTTTAGTTATCAGCCTTGTGATGAATAGCAGTAAAGTTTGCACCACTGCTAAGACATTTCTCCAAACAATTAGCGTAAAGTACAAAACACGGTAGATAACCTGCAAAAGCAAGTCAGTCGCTCAAAATGGGCTCATTCTTCAAAAGCGAGTTCCTTCATCAAAATGGATCATTTGTTCTTCAAAGCAAGTATTTATGTCAATGACAGTGTCGGTGTCGTCACAATGAAAAGTTATGACAGCAGCATCTTTGAACTATCAAGTCAAACGGTTTGAACACGTTTTCATTGTGACATGACTCTGGAAGTGCTCCCCAAAGTCATGTAGAGTCAAATCAGCGTTGTATAGGATGCATGGCATTTAGAAAACTAGAATTAAATCAAAATCAGCACAATGAATATGCACTTTATACTGTACATTTGCTACTGTTCACAGCATTTGGAAAAACAACATTTACAACAAATATAAACTCCCTTTGGCTCAGTAAACCTTACTGCAGTAGTTTTGAATCTAAAAATCCTGTAAAACAGATGGTGCTGCAAATCAGACATGGACAACTAGACGCTCCCGTTAGTCTGGCCACATATTTTCATCTACATCACAGCAAATATCAGCTCTGTCAACGCACAGAGGGAAGTATCTTCCTGAATCCACGCTCTGCATGACTCTGCTGTGATGTCATCACAAGCTGCATCCATGGCTGGTGTCACCTGGGTATGTGGACGCTGATCATACACCTTCCACCTCCAGGAAGAGAAAAACTCCTCAGTTGGATTTAGGAACTGAGAGTAGGGGGAAGATAATAAATATGATAACAATTCTGCTCCATTTTAGACAAGATCACACTGATGTTGGGTTATTGCTGTCAGTGTGTGAGGCTGAGTTTATGAATGCAGCAGATCAAAGACTGAGCTCTGCCTCCACTTACTGAGCAAGCTGAATCATAGCAACACACACACACACACACACACACACACACACACACACACACACACACACACACACACACACACACACACACACACACACACACACACACACACACACACAAATCAGAGGAGTTTAGATGTGTCCTGACCGGGATTTGAACCCCAATCTCAGTCCCAGGGCGGCCACTCTACCACTTATGAAGCCACCAATATTTTTCAACAAATGGGCATCATTTAATTCATTTTCAACAACATTTCAATGAATGAGATTAATTTTAAAAACTACATATTGTCTCTTTAATAGATAATGATAATCAGAACAGTAACTTTATCTAACTGGCTACTCCCACATATGGGCTTTCTTTCTTTTTTTGTGATTTTTGCTACCACACGAACGTTCCCGTCAGAGAGATGTAGAGAGAAGTTTAGTTTTCCCGCTTTCACTGCAATAATTCGCAGTGGCACAATATCTCCACTGGGGGGCGCTGTCAGTGGATTCGCATACCAATATTCACCGGCAGAGAAGGCGGTGTTTGGATGTGTCTCGGATGTAGCCGGATTGAGTGCCGGGCTGTGTGTAAGGAGTTGACGTCGTGACTCGTCATGACAGGAACCAATCAGGGCAAAAGTCACTTGTGCACTTGGGACAGAAAAGGTAATAAAATGAAATAAATTTTCAACATTTGTTGTACATGTCTTGATGTTGTTTGTGTTATTGTATCTTAATCACACAACAGAAAGAAAAGTTAAAAATGTGTTGCTACCACAGAGCTACTGTTTACATCAGCTAGCTGTTAGCTAGCTACAAATACCGGTGTTCTTTACCCTCGTTAGGCAATCAACCGAGTTTGTTAGCTGCTTCCATCTTTAGACATGTTATGTATTTAATCGATGCTGGTTTATAATCTAGCAACCATGGCGTCTGGCATGGTAAAAGTGGTGGTTTATATTGTGTTGGGTGCTAACTTATAAGCTACAACTTAGCTTAGCATTAGCTAAGTTCCTACAAAGTATAAATATTTGCGCATTTAATTATAAATTAGCTCCATCTGGTTATTTAATTTTGATGTCTTTAGGAAAGTTTTGAAATGTTTAATTCAGTCGACACACAAACGCGTTAGTTTGTGTTTTTCTTCACTAAGTGGTATAGTGTTAGCAGTAGTAGTACTCGTATTTGTTTCTGTTGTAAATTTTAGATGTTGTTGTTGTTCCAGGAATGTAAATGTCTGAGGATAAGGAAGCTCAGGAGGATGAGCTGCTTGCATTAGCAAGTATCTATGATGAGGAGGAGTTCCGCCGTGCGGAGTCTGCACAAGGAGGAGAGATCCAACTCTGTCTGGAGCTTCCTCCTGGTTTTAAAGTTCTTGTAAAAGGTATCGGTGATCAAGATGTGCAACTGGTGCACAGCTTCCCTACAGGCTGTGCATTTAGATTCACTACTCTGCTTTAGCCTCCCTTTTTCTTTGTTGCAGGCGAGAAGACAACTGAACACAATGTGTGTTTCTTACCTCCTTTGGTGCTCAATTTTGAGCTTCCTTCAGATTACCCTTCCACACGTCCACCATCCTTCACTCTCAGCTCTAAATGGATGACCAAATCCCAGGTAAGAGTCGTACTAACTCATCCAGGCCTTTTGTAAATGCCACATCTAGCATCTTCCTCTGGCATCCTCTTCAATTCTTCCTCTGCTCTTTGATTCTTCCAGCTGAGCTCCCTATGCCGACATCTGGATGAGTTGTGGGAGGAAAACCAGGGATCAGAGATTCTTTTCACATGGATCCAGTTTCTCAAAGAGGAGCCCCTAGAATTTCTGGGCATCCAGTCTCCCGTGGAAGTCATCAGGAACAGCAAGGCTGCTGGCGAACGAAGAAAAACTGACCTTGCAAGCAAAGGTATGATGAGGCATTTTACCAAAGCTTGCTAGTAGAAAATGTGGTTTAACACTGCAATTGCTGTTATTGTTTTTCAAATAAATTCTGTATTTTATTATTGTAAGTACTTCTCATGCCCTCTTTTGGCTTTCATTCCTGACAAAATTAGGTTGCATCATAATACTTTCCATCAGAACATCTCTTTTCTTACCCAGGTGTCTCTTCACACCACTGTTAACTTTTCAAATCCTTGAATGCACATTGGAACTTCTCTTTTTGGTCTTTTCTCCTTCAGAGAAACCAGAGGAGAAGAAAACAGAAGTAATAAAGGAGACATCTGAGCAGCACGGTTCACTGTTGTCTCATCCAGACCAGCGAGCTGTCGTGTTGATGGACCCTCATTCCGACCCCCTACGTCAGCTCCTGGACTTTGACGAAACTCAGAGACAACGGGTGTTTGACGGAAAGGTGTTCAGCTGCGGGATCTGCTTCGCGGATAAGCTGGGCTCCACCTGCCTCTGCTTTAAGGAGTGCCTGCACGTTTACTGCAAGGACTGCATGAGAGAATACTTTGAGATTCAAATACGAGAAGGCAATGTTCAGTGCCTTAACTGCCCCGAGCCCAAATGCACGTCAGTCGCTACGCCATCACAGGTCAGGCACTTCTACAGGAATGTGGCTTTTAACAAGTTCAGCTTCAGCCCAACCGTATTGATAATTGTGTTGTTTTCTACTTTATCTGCCCTGATCTCATCTCTCAGGTGAAACAGCTGGTAGACGAGGAGCTGTTTGCCCGCTACGACCGTCTGCTGCTCCAGTCCACTTTGGACCTCATGGCTGATGTGGTCTACTGTCCCCGCCGTTCGTGTGGAACTGCTGTAATGGTGGAACCAGACACAACAATGGGCATTTGCTCAGCTTGCCAGTATGCTTTTTGCACGTTGTGTAAGCTGGGCTATCACGGTGTCTCTCACTGCAAAATCACTGCAGGTAACGGCTCAGACAAACTCTCAGAAGCTCATAAGGAGTAAGGAAACGGTTTCACTTGCTACGTTTTCTTTCTGCCTTGTTCTCCAGATGACCTGCGCAGCCTGAGAGATGAGTACCTGTCAGCCACGCCTGAGGGGAAGAAGTTCATGGAGCAGCGTTTTGGGAAACAGGTGGTGCAGAAAGCGGTGGAGGAATCTTTTAGCCGGGATTGGCTGAAGGAGAACTGTAAATGCTGTCCTAACTGTGGAACAAACATTCAGGTAGACCAGCGCCCCCTAATGGAGAAACTAAAGCTCATATTTAGAAACACCAGGGCTCACCCCAAAATCCCTCTACCTCCGCTCCGCTCCGCCCCCGCCTTCCGCAGCCGCTCGCTTCCGAACTCAATTTTTACTGGTACCCGCTCTACTCCGGTGCGGAGACCTGAGGTGCGCAGACAGGCATGCATGGGATTTTCGAGATCTTGCGATACAGTCCGAGCAATAAACGCGGAAATTAGATCCAAACACCCGTTGTGTGGGAGAAGCATCGAAATGAACTGTTTAATCTGCCCATCATTTGTGTTGAGAGATCAGCAGTGTTTGGATCAACAAAGTGTGACTACTTTGATAGTGGAAACTGTATTTATGGCTTATTTTTGTGCATTTAAAGTTCAACCGCCATTGATAGTTGTTAAAAGTTGTTAAACCTGTGCATATGAAACAAAAAACGCTTTTTGTTTATCGATTTATTGTGAAATAACGGAAGCTGTGTTTGCTCCCTTTCCTGTTGGGCGGTTGTGATTTCTGTCCATTGACTGCGGAGGTGCTCCGGCGTCCGGCAAAAATAGAATCGATCCTATTTTTGCCGGATGGCGGAACGGCGGGCGGCTGCGCCGCACGGCCGCAGTAGTGGAACAGCTCTGATTGACTACAACGGGACCGATTTTGCTGCGGAGTTCGTGCCGGAGCGGAGGTAGTGGAATTTTGGGGTCAGCGTTCACCATCGGTAACACATTTTAATGTGGAACGTAGAAATCTGTTAACCAAGTTTGATGCAAAACATGGATGCTCCAATATCGGGTTCGTTTTCAAACCGAGTACAAGTACTTATGTTTGGGTACTCGTCTATACCAAGTGCTGATAAATGCCATTACTACACCTAAAATTAACTTATACTGTAGTTTATTTTCATTAGGCTCATTAAACATAAATAAAGTGTGTTTAACTAGTGTAAAGAGCGTCTTTAGCAATGTTTTAAGTATTTTAAAAACTATTTCCTGAAAAAAAGTTTTTATAAAACTAATGACAGACAAACTTGTCACTAATACAGATGATAACTAACCTTAATACTCTCATCTTTAGCCGATGAAAACTCTAAATAGTGACTGAGTTTCTTCCTAGTAAATGCGCGTCTGCCGGTATGTGTTATACCTGAGCTGTCCTCACGCTGACAATCTGACGTATCGCATCTACGACGACGTTCACCGACATGCAAGAAAAACACAAATAGTTTTATTAAGGAAAACGTTACTAACATGATTGCCTTAGCTGAGCAGCTTAAAGCTGTTGTAACAAATCTACACAACAAGCTAGGTTTTGAATGTAAACACGGGGTGTTTCTCAGTGTCAAGGCCTAGCAAGGCGATGTCTGTCTAGTTCCCCTTTAAGAAGCATGAAAAAATGTTTTGAGCTCATTTGTTTTCTAATTTTGCCGTTGCAGCTTTAGAATAGAATAGACATGATGAAGCCCACGGTGGGGAAATTCACTTGCTTTAAACTACATTATGAACAGAATTTGCTGTTTGCCTTACTTTAGTCACCTTCGTTCACCAGAAACTCCTCCACACCGCCGACAGATCTCCTCTGCTTCCCGGCTGCCTAATGACCGGCTACTGCATCATTATCGGTTTTCTAAAGTGGCTTACATTCATTTTATGTTGCATTAGCACCACTTTACTGGGTGTGTGTGTGTGTAGACTAATACCGTGTTCTGTTGGTATAGGTGCATCCCTAATACCAGTGTATATTTCTAGCCTGCAGCTGCTCTCAAAGACATTCTAGTTTAAATTTATTTCCACTTCTGATGGTTTCTGCATCTTGTTCCTCGGATTCTTCATCTGTGTATCTCAATAGAAAGTAGATGGCTGCAACAAGATGACGTGCACTTCCTGTAGACAGTACTTCTGCTGGCTGTGCCTGGGTGTCCTCAGCAAAGTCAACCCATACAGTCACTTTAACAACCCAAACTCACCATGTTATAACCAGTAAGTCACCGTTCTCCTGATTAATCCTCATTAAAAAAAGCCTTCACGCTTTGGAAAGCACTGTTTTTCTTCCACTCTTGTTCCAGGCTCTTCCACGGTGTCGATATGGACGAAGAGGATGAATTCTGGAGCGATGAGGAGGACTGAGTCCATTGGAGTGCCTGAGAGCAGTTCATGTCATTATGATGCACTTTACCTCTCTCATCAGATCACTTAGCCTGAGTTAGCCCTGCTCCAGCGACACACTTGGATATCTGTTGGTGTTTTAATTATGGCAGGATCATTAGTGTGGGTGGACGGCAGATAACAGTCAGATGCGTGTTTGACTTATGTTTTTATTTATGCTTGCTTAATAAGTTAATAAATAACCCAATAAGTTATCTAATAATTTTATAAAAAATTGGATGGCATCATATCGGTCTAGATTTCCAAACTTAATAAAAACATCTGGAAATTAGGGAGTAATTTCTCTAAACTTATGTAAAAAACCAGGTCCTAAAATAGTTTTAAAATGGAGATTTTTCTGTTTTGTGATGAACATAAATGAGCGTTAATCAGTTAGCTCTATGCTATTTATTTCTCACATGTCAAAAACAACAATTCTTTTTGCTTTTGGGTAAAAAATGTGAATAACCGTAAGAAAGTTAAGCATCATAGGATTACTCGCCTTGTTCCTCACCTGGAAATCAGGTTTTACCCACCCATCTCAAGTACTTACTTCACACACACACACACACACGTTCTCATATACGTAGGTTTCATATTTTCTAGGCTTCAGTTCTAATGAAAGTTTATCCAGTTTTGTGGAATGGTTTGGTTGTAATGTTGCCAAATATCTGCTGGTGAGTGTCAGGTTTATCAGCTCACTAGTGAGTGTTTTGCTTTTTGCTGCTTGGACTGTGTCTTTGTGGGTTGATGCTATCATGAAAGACGATCACAAGTTCAGTCTTTAAATGCACATCAGTGCGGTTTTTGTTGGCGTCAGGTCAGACCCACCTTTAAGTTGCATCTAATTAAAGTACAGAACCTGCACATTTTTGTCAGAATGCAGAAAATTAAATATTTCACAAGCTGATTTGTGCTTTTGTATTTTTTATTCGTGTAATTTTCCACAACAGCAGTGTGTTTTTAGGGTTCTTTGTTTTTTTAGACACTTTTCTTTTACTGTGCTGATTGGTGCTAGCAAAAGGAGGCTTAACGTTCAGTTTTGATTTCTTCAGATTACATGGTTCAGTAGTTTAGTACTTGCTGTCTGAGATTTGATCAAGTGAGTTTTAGATTTAGCAGCTGGTATGAGAATCTGCTCCTCTAAATCTCAGACCAAGGTCTTGAGTCAGAAAAAAGCCTTCTCCAGGTCAGGGACGAGGTCCAGGTTCGGAGTTGATTCGCTGCTTCTCGAGAGGAGCCAGTTGAGGTGGCTCGGGCATCTGGTTAAGATGCCTCCTGGGCGTCTCCCTGGTGAGGTTTTCTGTGCACATCCAACTGAAAGGAGACCCAAGGGAAGACCCAGGACCCTGGAGGGACTAAGTTTTTCGGCTGGCCATGGAACACCTTGGGATTCTCCCGGAGGAGCTAGCCCAAGTGACTGGGGAGAGGGAAGTCTGGGCCTCTCTGCTTAGGCTGCTGTCCTGACACCAGATAATGGATGGAGAGACTTTTACTTTTACTTCTATCAGCAGAGCAGTATGGACTAAAAAAGGCTGTGGAGAGGGGAGGTTCTAATCTATACTATATGCTAAAGGGGGTCCAGGCTGCGCACAGCTGCTCTGTTAGAAAGGTGTGGTTGATGATAACACTTAAAACATTAGCCAGTTTTCCACGGGAATTCTGAAAGGGAGAAAAATGACCAAGCGTTGTGTCTCCATACAAAATCAACCCTTTTGGGACTTTAAGACGTCAGCATTTCGCAACTGCTTCGTCAGTCATTGACAACGATAAGCTCCAAAAGTCAAAGTATGCTGTAATTTGATTAATTTTGGAGACCGGGAGAAGTAAAGTGAAGTAAAAAGCTGATTTTGGTGATCAGAAGTGCCGTTGGTTCTGTTGTGTCTACCACTAGGGGGAAGTATAGGAGAGGAGAATGTAGGTCGGAGGGAAGGAGAAGGAGTGGAAGAGTTATGATACTGCTACATGTGATGCCGGTTTGAATAACTGCATCACATGTAGCAGTATCAGGCATCCATCTTAACTCTTCCACCCCTTCGCTTTCCCTTCTTTCCATGTTCGCCTCTCCTATTCTACTTACTAATGGTTGACTCATTAAACTCACAAAATTGTCACTAATAATCAGTACATAGTAATGCTTAGGCCCTGCCGTCAGCAGGGGTGGCCACAAATTTGCTGTCAGGGTGGCACTGGCCCACCCTGAACCCCACCTTGAACCGCCCGTGGCTGTGGACCAAAATGTTTATGCAGAACATTACTTTAGACATAAATCATCAAATTTAATCAATTGCAAATGGTTATTTTCCTATTTAGCTTTAAAAGTGAAAGTAACATTTTAAATCAGCAATCAATTAATAAAATATAATTTCAGCTACTATTATTTATTAATGCTTTTAAATCTAGAGTGCAGAAACATTTTATTGTGGAAAAAAATGATTTATTTTTCCTGGAAAATAATTGCAGCAGGTATGTCAGCACATAATTATAGGGAGGTACATCTTAGAATACGTGAAACTAAGATCATCTGTTGGGACTGAGTCTGTTTTGGTAATAAAAATAACATTATGGGTGATCTCGGATCATCATGAGATCTCATGATATGAATCGGCCACAGAGCCACATGGGATTTTGCTTGAAATCTGACAAATTGACAAAGTCAAAACCATTATTTCTTGATCAGCTGTGGGGGCCATCTTGAATTGGTTTAACTCCAATAGTTAACCAGTTACAGGTGAACGTATAAAAGCTGATTTGTGTGTGTTTCATTCAGATCTGTCCAAAGGCTCATGAGATATGTGGCAAAAACCCAGGAAAGGTCCGATTAAAAAGCCACAGTGCTTAATTGAACATTGTGAAAATGTTTTTCCACTAATTTTTTTATTTTGTGGTGGTGAAAATAACTCTGAGCTCCCTGGCAGCTTCTTTACCTGAACCATGACCCACATTTACCCCGTGATCCAGAGGTTAGGCTGTCAGAGACACAATGACTCGCTGAAGAAACAAAGAGCCCACATTTTAGCCTGAAACTGAAAAGACAGACAACATTGCGATCCTTTTGGCTAGAGTTGCTGACAGTGGATAACCCTTTAAACGGCCCCCCCTCCCGTCCTGTCCCATCCTCACTGCCTGCCTGACTCACTCGCTGATACTGGGCCCACAGCAAACCAGCATCAGGACCACCTGACCACCACAGACACGTTCCACCACTGCCGTTGGATCAGTTAGCTCTGACCTGCTGGTAAAGTTATTTTTTACTTTCACCAGTGGTCCAAAACCTACTTAGTCCTGAATTTAAGTAAATTATTTTGTTATTGTTTGATATCTTAATGAGCAACATAAAAATTATTAGACATTAATAATAAGAAGGTGACTTAAACATGAAATAATCCAATTTTTTGAAAGATTTTCATAAATAATTCACCTTTTCAAAAAGAATTGTGTCACAGGAATGTATGTGATTAAGGTAGGAACACAATGCTTTCTTTTGAATTATTAATTATACAGGTGAAGAAAAGTTACTTAAATTTATAACTGTTGTGTATTGTTGGACACTTGTTTCAGACACTGGATTACTCTTATTTTGAAAAAGTCCCTCCTCATTTTTAATAATTTGCTGTTAAATTGCTAAAGGTGCATTTTTTTCTCCTTTTTCTGTCTTAAAAGGTCAAATAAACTCGTCTACAACAATTAAACAAACAGGTTATTCAGAAGAAAAAAATACATGATTTGACTGTTTTTATAAAAATCGAAGCATCACTTGCAGCCACTGAGGGGCCAGGAACACAAGGAGTGGTCGTACGATGATCGACAATGACAGACTGCTTGACAAAGAGCTGTCGGCCATTGTTCAGAAGCTGTGGGACAACGACATCAACAGACTCACACCTGGAAAAGACTACAAGATCTCCTTGCAGGTTCACACATCCGCACCAGCAATTAAACAATCACCTTTAGCTGATCTACTGGAAAACAAGACATCATGTTTTAAAAAGCTCATTTGACATTCCAGTTGATGACAGAGCAGATTAGGTTAATCTGTAGTAATTCCTTTTTGATGCAGGGCAAAGCTGGAGACAGCATGGGCGTCGGTGACAACAGCGACGCAGCGGGATTCCCTCTGTTTACATTTGTAGATGAGAATATTTTCAAAAAGGAGACATTTTTAGGTAGGTGCTCACGTTTGTATGGAAATATTTTATTAAGAGCTTCACCATAACTGGAGCAGGAAATATGTAAATCTGTGTTTTTATCCACTCAGAATGTCAGAAGTGATTTGATTTTTATTATAATAATGGATGCAGCATTTATTTTTTGTACAGCTGCACCATCAAGCATGATTACTTCGTGCATTTCACGTCCGTTTGCTGCTTCCACTTCCTGTCAGAGTAGAGCTCTCTCTTGTCTAATCTCCTTATGACGAGCAGTGACATGTTGGGTAATCACAGAGCGTGTCTTCTGGATGCAAAATGATGCAGCACCCTTCCCTCCAGATCATCTTTTCCTGTTTATAGTTTAGCCATTTGAGTGGTGATTAAAGGTGTTTTGCACATAATTATTTCTATATATCTGTTTTATGCTGAGTCAAAAATTATTATTCTTTTTTTTCTTCAAGTTTTCAAATCCTTTTCTGGATTCTGTTGCTGCAGCTTTTATCTCTCTGCTGGATAACTATGAGAGTGACACCGGAGAGCCAGAAATCGTAACTCCTGAGGAGGAGGCGGAGAACCACAAGTTCCTGGACTCCATTGTTCAGACTCCCACTATGAAGGTACCTGAGGGAGAATTTGTAAAAAAAAAAAGTTACTAACATACTTAGTTACTTAGTTGATTACTTATGTACTTACTTATACTTACACTTACTTAGTTATTTAGTTAATTCTTTACATACTTACTCACTCACTCACAGTACTTATTTACCTACATACTTAGTTCCTTAGTTGATTGCTTACTTATGTACTTACTTACGTACATTCTTACATATACTTACTTAGTTATTTAGTTATTTACTTACATAATTGCTTACTTACTTACTGATGTACTTATTTACTTAGTTCCTTAGTTGATTACTTTTATTATGTACTTACATTCTTAAATATTCTTACATACTTAGTTAATTACTTACTTACATGTGTATTTATGTTCTTTAGTTGAAAACTTTTTATGTACTTACTTATACTTACTTATTTAGTTGATTACTTATTTGTGTACTTACTTACGTTCTTACATATATTTACTTAGATATTTAGTTAATTACTTACATACTCATGTACTTATTTACTTACATACTTAGTTCCTTAGTTGATTAAATATTTATGTACTTACATATATTTACTTAGTTATTTAGTTAATTACTTACATAATTGCTTACTTACTTACTGATGTACTTATTTACTTTCGTACTTAGTTCCTTAGTTGATTACTTTCTTATGTACTTACATTCTTAAATATTCTTACATACTTAGTTAATTACTTACTTACATGTGTACTTATGTTCTTTAGTTGAAAACTTATGTACTTACTTATACTTACTGGCTGCACAGTGGTGCAGTGGTTAGAGCTGTTGCCTTGCAGCGAGAAGTTCCTGGGTTCGCTTCCCAGCCTGGGATCTTTCTGCATGGAGTTTGCATGTTCTCCCTGTGCATGCGTGGGTTCTCTCTGGGTCCGGCTTCCTCCCACAGTCCAAAAACACGACTGTTAGGTTAATTGGTCTGTCTAAATTGTCCTTAGGTGTGAGTGTGTGTGTGCATGATTGTTTGTCCTGTGTGTGTCTGTGTTGCCCTGCGATGGACTGGCTCTCTGTCCAGGGTGTACCCCGCCTCATTGCCCGTTGACTGCTGGAGGTAGGCACCAGACCCCCCCCCCACCCCCACCCCCACCCCCCCACGACCCCACATGGTCAAGCGGGTTCAGAAAATGGATGGATGGACTTATACTTACTTATTTAGTTGATTACGTATTTGTGTACTTACTTACGTTCTTACATATAATTACTTAGTTAATTAGTTAATTACTTACTTACTCATGTACTTATTTACTTACATACTTAGTTCCTTAGTTGATTACATTTTTATGTACTTACTTACACGTGCTTTTTTAGTTGATTACTTTTTTGTTTACTTACTTACATTCTTACATTTATTTACTTAGTTATTTAGTTAATTACTTACTTACTTACTCATGTAATTTTTTACTTACATACTTACTCATACTTACTTATTTAGTTGATTACCTTCTTATGTACTTACTTATGTTCTTACATATTCTTACTTACTTAGTTAATTACTTACTTACATACTTAGTTCCTTAGTAAATTACATACTTGCATATTTACTTCATTACTTACTTACTTATTTACATACATACATACTTACTAACTTACTTTCTTACTTACCTGCATATTTATTTACGTACTTACTTTTATATTTATTTTTTCATGTATTGTTTTCAGATAGCCCACAAATACCTGGCGGAGAAGCATCTTTCACCTGAGGATGAGGCGGGATTCAAGAAGCAGCTCTACAGGATCTGGTTTGAGCTCTATGCAAGGCGAGGATCCAGCAGGTGAGTGGAAATCGATGCAACATCTAAAAATAACTTCACAGGAGGAATCTAACACCAGAGTCGTGATTGTTTCACACAGAGAAACAGAATCCTCTGGAGTGGGGACCTCTGCAAATGTAGTTTCAGTTCACTGTTGTAGTTTTTGTACCACCAGGCCAGATTCTTCAGGGTTTGAACACGTGTTTGTTGGGGAGACAAGAGGCAGGCGGACTGTCATTGGCTTCCACAACTGGATCCAGCTGTACTTACAAGAAAAGCTGGGTCACATTGATTATAAAGGCTACACTGTTGATGCAAATTCACCCCAGGTACGACATGCTGATGCGTAATGTTTCTGGCTCCAGTAAAAGGTGATAATGTTGTTAATGTTTAAAATTCAATTAAGCTGTGAGTAAACAGACAGGATTGTTTCTTCATCCCTCTCTGCTCTCATTTTTAGTCATTTTTTAAGTCATCAGGCCTTCTTTCCTTCCTTTTGCTGCAGCCTGATGAGAACAAACACATCCTGGCACTTCAGTTCAGCTGGAAGAACGGAATAAAGCCCAAGGGGAGCATCTTCATCGGCGTCAGTCCGGAGTTTGAGTTTGCCCTCTATACTCTCTGTTTCCTCAGCTCGCCCAATGAGCGAGTCAAAGTACAGTTCAGTTTGTATGATGTGGAGATTGTTTGTCACCACTACAACCAAAAGCACATAGGCACCACCTTTCCTGTGCTCCTTAGGTACCAGCATCCTCAAAAGCACAAGTAGTGATTAGTGCCTCTCCAACACTTGGGCTTGCAAAGTGTCAAGATAAACACTTTTTTTTATTTACAAAAAGTTACAATAAAACTTCTCAAGACCCATCTTTGGTTCTGTTTGTGAGTTTCCATTTCTCAACATGCAGGTATAATTACTGATATAAATACATCACTTCTGAGGAGTAAACAATTATTAACAACTCAAGCAAAACATCAACAATATATGAAATAAAAAATTATTTTCCCTCGGTGGGGAAATTTATGTCCACCAGCAGCAAAGCTTAATATTCAGTATCAAGATGCTCAACTAGAACAAATAAGCACTAAATACTTAACCGTGATCACAAGAAGAAATAATAATAACAAAAAAACATACGTGCAAAAATACTTGATGATTTAAATGGAAGACATGTACCACATCTAAAAAAAGTACTGTACTTTATCAAAAATATTTACAGGAAGAGAAAACATAGATGAAAAACTGTAAATTAGCTGAGTGAAAGCAAGTAGGAAAACAACAGAACAGTTAATAACTAACAACAATTAAAAAAACAATCATTCAATCAATCAATCAATCAATCAAAGCTTTATTTATAAAGCGCCTTCCGCAACCCTGTCAGGAAGCCCAAAGCGCTGAACATGGTTCAGTTGTAGGTAAATATATTGAATAAATCAACAATAAAAGCAATTCAAATTACAAAATACAAATTACAAAATAGATGAAACATTCTGGTATGGGACAAATGTGCAAAACAATGGATTGAGTGAACCAATGAAAACTGAAATAAATTCGACATAAAAGAGGGCCAAAATCAAACATGTTCTGGAAACTCCAAGCGGAGGAGGTGGGTTTTTAGGCGACTCTTAAAGACTGGCAGAGATGGGGACAGCCTAACTGTGGGTGGCAACTGGTTCCAGAGTGACGGTGGTAGGACTGAGAAAGCCCGGTCCCCACGGGTACGACACCTAGAACGAGGGACGGCGAGCAGGCCTTGGTCAGAGGAGCGCAGAGCGCGTGATGGGGAGTGTCTGTTCAGGAGTGTGGCTAGATAGGGGGGAGCACCACCCTGGAAGAAATGATAAACAAAGACGAGGATTTTGAATTGTGAGTGATAGCAGACCGGAAGCCAGTGCAGAGAAGCCAGAACCGGACTGATGTGGTCCCGTTTCCTGGTCCCAGTCAGGAACCTGGCTGTGCTGTTCTGCACAACCTGTAGGCGACGCAGTGATGACTGACACAACCCTGCATAGAGAGAGTTGCAGTAGTCAAGCCTAGAAATTACAAAGGCATGCAGTACCCGCTCCAGGTGGGCTCTCGACAGCATACAAAACAACTATAATAATAATGAATATATTATTATAAATTAAAATAATTAATTAAAAAACTTTACTTTCCTATTTTTCTTTTGCAATGCCAGTCATGTTTTATCTTATAAACGCTTATATAATAGTATAGAAACGCTTATCTCGCACACGTCGTCTATGGTTTCACTTTTATACTTCTACCAAACGAGGGCGCCAGAGGGTTAGTTGTGACCAATGACGTCAATTGCTTGACAGGAAAGAATTAGTCAAGTTAGCGAAAGTAACCCAAAACGGATCAATTTATGGGTAAAACTTTCTAAAAGAAACGTTTTCAAATATACAAACAAATCTAAGCAATAAAGCAGAGAGTAAAATCCTTAATTTATCTAGTTAAAATTAAATTTACTGAAATTAAAATGAAAGTGTCCACAACAACACATCTCATTGCTAACGTGAACTGTGGCTTCCGGTGAGAACACCGGAAGCAAAACATGAATGTAACTTGATACTCTTCCATCTTATCGAAAGGAACGGTTTTGCGACCATTGTGGTCCACTCGGAGTTTAAAAATTGACACTGTTAAACAATTCATCTCTTTATTGTTGGTGGGTTATTTTCGGTTCTTGATTACGAAGCGGGATGGCGGAAACCAACGCCAGATATCAGCAGGTAGGAGAAAACGCGCTATTGTAGTTTCGAATTAGTCACCCAGATGCACGTCCTGTTAATTTTTCACCGACGTGAACCTTTTATGCCTATTAACAGCAATGTATGTAAGTTCTCAGTCGGCTTCACAGTGACTAGTGTTATTGTGGTTGTGTAAATTGTGCCCTAAAGAAGCTAGCAGGCTAATATAAACACCAAACATCTTCCCTTTCGTTAGTTTGGACAGATTTTATAAACTCGGTCTAAATATGTTTTAATTATTTAAGTCGTTACTGGTTGAACCTCTCGTTTTCGGTCTTTCTAGTTAGTTAGCATTGTGAAATTCATGTGGTTAGTACAAAAAATGAACTTGAATTTCGGAGCTAGAGTGGTTTGCAGGTGAGCTTTAGCAGCAGCAGGGGCATGATACCGTTTTACCAGCTGACCAGCTTAGCTACCAGGGCAGACAGCTGGCTTCTAATGTGGCTAAATAAGCGTTTAATTTAATTGTATCATTAGAAAAAGTATGACTATATGGGGAAAATGTTTTCAAATGACCGCTGAATGTAGAAAAGTAGTTGTAGAGTTCTAATTATCGCTCATAAAAGATAAAACACAACTGGCTACAGAATATCCACTTATTCTAATACTTGATATATTTAATGACTGGGATTCTTACCAATTTTAAATAATAATATTTAAGTTGTTTTTGAGTGTTACGCTCGCTAAGGGCCACCTCTCAGGACCTATAAAGCAACATATTGTCAGATGAATAGTTGTGGTTTAAAATCTTATTTAATGTAAGAAAAGGTCTTTCTGTTCATTGGCTTGGCCAATTTCTGATTCAAAATGAAAATAATGTGAGTGACGCTTGATTGTATTTCCTTTATACAGCTGCCCAATGAGGAGGACCCAGAAGAAGGTCCACAGGCTGCAGCTGATGCTCCACCTCCATACAGCAGCATAACAGTGGACAGTTCTGGTAAAACCACCTCTTTTTTTTAGATATTCCCCTGGTCCTGAGGCCATAATTAGAACCGTTTCTGAGCTCAGTTAGACCAGAAACTAATGAATGCAAACCCATCTTTAATTAAAGTGTTCATAACTGAACCTTTGGTGAGCTTTTATCCTAATTAGTAGTAAAATCATAACAAAATGCTTATAATTAGGAAACTATGGATTTAAGAAGGTAAGTTTTTTGTATGAACATTTTTCTTCAGCCTACTTTGACAACAAGGAAGACGGGGTTTTCCCAAAGCCTCCATCATACAACGTAGCCACTACGCTACCTTCCTACGATGAGGCAGAAAGAACTAAAGCAGAGACGTCTTCTCCTCTTGTTACAGGAAGAGTAAGTGTCTCCGTTTAATCTCCACACACTCACACACACACACACACACACACACACACACACACACACACACACACACACACACACACACACACACTCGGTGGTTTGTTCTCTCAAGCTTCCGGAGATGTTTTCAAGGCAGGAAGTGTTGGGCGCCCTGCCGTGTTGTCGGGGTAAAACTAAAAAATGTTGCACACACATCCCTGAAACTGTAAATTTTCAGAACACTTTTGTTATGCAGTAGCTCAGGAGGTAGAGCGGGTTGTCCAGTCATCGGAAGGTTGCAGGTTTGATCCCGACTCCAACCAGAAAATGCTGCTGCTGTGTCCTTGGGCAAGACACTTAACTCACCTTGCATGCTGGTGGTGGTCAGAGGACCGGCTGCGCCAGTTTATGGCAGACCTCGTCTCGGTCGGCGCGCCCCAGCTACACTGTTGATGCAAATTGATGATGTTGATAATGCTGCATTGTAGCTCATCCCCACCAGCCGGTGAATGACTGAATGTATTGCGATGCGCCTTGGGGGTGGGGTGGGGGGGTGGGGGGGGGGGATTGTAGAACCCTAAGAAGGCGCTAACAAATACAAGCCATTCATTGTAAAGCAGTTTCTCACAGCTGCAATAGTGTGCTAATTGGAGGGTAAGCTAAACGAACAAATACAAATATCTTGTTTTAAGTGTGTAACTTGTCCACAAAAGCTGCTTCTGCCTCTTGAAAGGGAGAGCTCTCATTAGCCCTCTAGTGGCCACCCTTATGCATTACATCCTATTTAATTTTTATGTAAGCAGGAAGTCACATCAAGCCAAGAAGCATTCACAAGAGCACGATGATCAGACAGAAACATGTTTGAGTAAGTGCTGCTGAACTAATAAGAATAAACCCACGTGATGTCATAGCTTGATGAAAGCGTTCTGGTGGTTTTCTGGATCATCCTCGGAAGAAGACCATTTGTAATTCTGTACAAGATGGCCTTGATTGGCTTTTGATTTGTGTTTGACTGGTCGTTGTGTTTCTCTGCCACACACCGCTTTGCGCTCAGCAGCAGCCTCAGCACAGGGAGCACCTGGAGACTTTTGATGATGTTATTCGCAGTTCACTTGAGGTAATGTGGAGACGTGTGTGATTAGATCAAGTGTACAGTAGTTTTGTTGCGTTAAAGGAAACATACCTGCATTGTGTGTGTGTGTGTGTGTGTGTGTGTGTGTGTGTGTCCAGTACCCCACCCTTCATGTGTTGGTGTAGTGTTGGTTATAAGTTCTGTAAGCTCATCAGGTCCCGCTCATGTCACACTTTAATTCTAATAATAATTGTGCTTAAACACACCAGCTGTGTTGTGATGTTCCCATTTCTCTGTTAATAATTTGTTAGATCTGCTTTACTCTTTCAGCAAAGCTTGATTACTTCTAGCAGGTGCGCGACTAAGTAACCATTGGCTGAAATGAAACGCGATCGAAGGGATTAAACAAGTCTATGATGTAGAATGATTTGTTAAAGCCCAGCTGCTACGATCCAGCTTTGCTCTGATGAAACTTTTCACTGATTAATTTTTGTTCTTGTTTTTTATTTAATGACAGGACGAGGACTTTGTGACCAGAGATGATTTTGAAGACGCCGATCAGCTGAGGATAGGAAACGACGGCATCTTCATGCTCACCTTCTTCAGTTAGTCCTCCTGACTTCTCATGTCGCTCAGCCGTTCTTTCCCTTATTCCTCTTTTCTTGCACATTAAAAGGATGTTTTGGTCTTTTTGATGTGTGTAAAACTTACCCGGCCTTAGCATCCGAGCAGCAGTTAGCCCCCGTCATGGTGGATGGATTTGTTGCGCCGCAAAGGGCCACATCCCCAGAAGTGTAGTTTCGCTAAATTTACGCGTCGAGTCTATTCTTTACGTGCTACGCTTCCAGACTGAGTCACGTTCGGCAGTTCAGATCGGGGCACACAGGAAGTCAAAAACGCAAGCAGTGTAAAACATCTGGAAGCTTTCAAAATAAAATGCACAAGCACAGTTCCTGTTGATGAACTAGTAAAAAAACGGAAGTCATTACCTGTGACATCTACGTAGCTGAGGTAAACATAACAGGAAATGGATCACAAACTTTTAGGTCTTTCTCTTTGCTTGTTGTCGCGGGAACTGCTGAAACCAAGCGTGATCTTGCAGTTCTCGAGTGATTCGGTAACCTCCCAGGACCAGTAGCGTAGAATGAAATGCTGCCTGTGGGAAGGGACGTGCTAATGAGCTTGCTGGGGAAACACATCTATTTCATTATGAGCTGCTAAGGCATCCAGAAGGAGTGCCGGGTTAAAAATAAACTCGAAGTGGCAAGGGAATACGTCACTACACTTCTGGGTTGCGTTCAAAAGGCGAAGCTTTGCTGCTGGTGGAAGTGCTGCGTGCTAGGCTCTGTGGACGTTATGTGGCGCTTGCGCGTCCGGTGGAAAGTCCCAGTTAGAATCGCTAGCTTACCTTATGAAGATGGGGGACTAATATTTACTCAAAAAGACCGTTCATTCAGAAGTCCATGACCGATATGATAATTGAACTCCTACTCTGGAACAAAGTGTCCAAAACGTTAGCATTCTTAATCACGAGCCTAAATGCTCACCATCCTTTCCCTTTGCCTCTCTCTTCCCAGTGGCATTCCTGTTCAACTGGATTGGTTTCTTCCTGTCTTTCTGTCTGACCACCTCGGCAGCTGGACGATACGGGGCGATCTCAGGCTTTGGGCTCTCCCTCGTCAAATGGATCCTCATTGTCCGGGTACAAGACACAAACACCCACTTGTTACAGCGCCGTAAAAGACCAATAAAACAGAGTTTTATGGGTTCAGGAACACATCTAAAGCCCCGAACACCATTGTGGTATTTCAGTTCTGTCTCAGTAGTGGCCAAGAAATGTTTCCTCAATGATTTCTAGATGATTTAGCTGTTTTTGGATTCATTTCTTTAAGATTTATTTATTTATTCTAACTAGTTATTTCTGCGGCTGTGTTGGTGTTTTTAGTTCTCCACATACTTCCCTGGTTACTTTGATGGACAGTACTGGCTGTGGTGGGTGTTCCTGGTGTTGGGTGAGTAGAAAACCTTTGCTTAATCCTAGTTGTGACAAATTCTAGTGATGCTCTCATTCATATCACACAAATTATACGAAATACACAATACTGTAGTTTGACATGGGTGGAAATCTTAGGTGGATGGAGGTACTTTACACACAGTCTCTCTCTCTCTCTCCCTCTCTCTCTCTCTCTCTGACACACTCTCTCTGTCTTTCTGTCTGTCTTTCTGTCTTTCTCTCCATCCGGGGTGGGACTCGATAAAAAATTAATCTAATTAATTAAAGCCTTTGTAATTATTTATTTTGATGAATCGTAATTTAAACGTTCAAGAAAATTTGCCCCCAGAGTCACTTTTTAAATGAAAAATAATGAGGCAGAGACAAACAACAGACATGGACATTGTTATTGGAAACTTAAGCTCTTTAAATGTCTTCCATGGTTACTGCTTTGATTTCAAGCATATGAAATGGTTCGCCCTTTATGGGCCATTCCCATCTGTACCGGGTCGGCCCGGGCCGGGTAGCGTAGGTTGTTTACATTTCTGGGTGGCCTGGTATTTTTCCGGGCCAATCAAGGCTCATTCTCAGCCCTCTTCTCGAGGGGGTCTGCTTCAGGCCGACCAGGGCCAACACACCCACTGCTGACAGCAAATTCACACCTTCCATTAGAGCAAGCCTCTGATTGGTGGGTAGAATCAGCCCACATGGGCTTAAGGCAAGGATGTGTGGAATCAACCGGGCCAGGCTGGGGCCGACTGGGGCTACCCGGCCCGGGCCGACCCGGTACAGATGGGAATGGCTCACAGCCCCCCCACCCCCACACACACATGTGTTTTCCTCCTCAGGCTTTTTACTCTTCGTCCGAGGCTTCATCAATTATGCCAGGATTCGGAAGATGGCTGACACCTTATCCACTTTGCCCCGCACCCGGGTCCTCTTCATCTACTGAGCTTGCAACCCACCCACCAGTATTCATCACTGTTTTTATGTCATCTTAATTTTCAACATCTGATATTTTGCAATCACAAAAGGGGTCGTTTTAACCTCTTCTTGACACAATTTGGACAATGTGGCATCTTAAACCCCCTTTTGTTTGCTAAATCAGTGACGGGTGAAGAAATCTGCACAACACTGGAGTTATCGGTGATCTGTGAAGTGCTTTCTGTGATTATGTGATGTTTAAATGAATGCCTTATTGTTTTACCGTTTGTTGGTAGCAGCAACACGTGTTGTCCCTCACTCGTAGCCACCAGGGGGCACTCTTGTTTGTGTTATTTTCCTTCAGGTGTTTTTTATTTTTACTGTAAAAAGGTGGTTGTTGACCAAGCTTCTGTGGGTGATCCTGAGGTCACAGGTTGATTAACTCGATGTGAGGTCCTGTATTCCAGTTTATTGTACTTTTACCTTTTCTCAACAATGCGCTTTACTGCTTGTGTGTTAAACAATCACACTATTTAGCTTTTGAAAAACAACCAGAGGACAGATTCATCCCTTAATATATTTTTGTCTATGCATCCGTAAATTGTTCATTTATTGTGCCGGCGTTTCTCGTCATCAAACATCCTGCCGGGATTTTTACAGCTTTTAAAGTTTTTGTCAGGAGGTGATAGTTTGTCACGACTTAAATGTGAGATTTTCTCCTAATTATCCTAATTATCTTCTTTTTCCTTATTTAATACAGTGAAGTAATGAGATGTTTCTTTAATTATTTCACTGTGTTAAATAAGAAAAAAAAAGATAATTATGAGTCAGCACAGAATGAAAATACAGTAGATTTTCTCCTGTCGAATAAATACTTCCAACACCCTGTAACTGTGACTTGGCTTCCTGGTGTTGCTTTTTTATTTGTCAAATATGTATTTCTTACTGTGTCTTTTCTGAAGAAATGCTGGGGTTTATACATTTTAAGGCAGAGGAATCAGAATTCTTGTGAATTTTTTTCTACATTTTCGCTTGTTTAGGAATAATTTATTTCAAAACAGGGTTGTTGATATTACCAGTGATGATTTATTTCAAAATCCGAGTATTTTTTTTAACGATTGTTACAAATTTAAAGCAGATTTATGTTTTTAGCAGATGTACAGAGAGCTACAGCATGGTGAAACCTCATCTGTCATGAGGTGTAGCTGCTAAATTTAACACGCGAGACACATGTTTGCCAGGGTGGACATGATTTACAGGTGGTGGCTGCTAATTGCACATGTCAGCTGTGTTTTTCCTGTGCAGTTGGAACAGGAAGTGAAGGTCACCCCTCCTGGAAGACATGTCACTCCAACCCACACTTTCTGGTCTCACTGGAAACTTCTAATGTCGCACTGAGACGTTTTAAGTCTCATAGCCTCTCAGTTGGGGGTATTTCTGTCTCAGTTGTAAGATTTTATTTTACTTTCACTCTGTAAACAGAAGGTTGCAGGTTTGAGACCCGCTCAGTCAGTCGCTTTTGTGTCCTTGGGCAAGACGCTTAACTCACCTTGCCTGCTGGTGGTGGTCGGAGGGATCGGGGGCACCTGTGTATGGCAGACTCGCCTCTGTCAGTGTGCCCCAGGGCAGCTGTGGTGACAGTGAAGCTCATCACCAGGGTGTGAATAGGTGAAGGACTGATTGGGTTGTAAAGTGCCTTGGGGAGTTCCTGGACTCTAGAAGGCGCTATGTCAAATACAGGCTATTTACCATTTTCCATAAGATAACAAACATGCCAGTTTTAGTAGATTTAATAACCTGTAGAGGTTAAAGGTCATCCAGAGGACCTTCAACACACCTCCTCTGAGTCACCACGTCACCAGATAAACTAAAATAAACAAACTTAACTTTGCCAGGTGCAGATGGTTCAACTGTTGGAAGGGTTTGAACTGCAAAGCACACAAACAACACGATTTCCTGTCATCTCACAAATCCTACCTTAATTCACCAGAATCCTATCCGAAGCGTCATCCCTCGTCTGTTCCAGCGAGGTCACTCGGTGCAGATGTTCCTCCTATCCAGATGTCATTCATAAAGCAACCCCATTGTGCCGAGACCTGTTTGTGTCTTGTCAGCTGCCCCCAATTTAGACAGAGGGAAGTAGTTTCTTGGATGGGAATCGTGCGCTCGCCAAGTGCTTGTGATGCTTGCATGTTTTAGCTATCAGAAGATAAGAGGAGTTTTGTGATTTACAGAGAGCGTGGGAGTGAGCAGTCTCTCCAAAACGACATGCTTTTACTTTTCTGGCTTCTGACAGTCGAGTGGACTTTTTTTGTTCAAATACAGATTTCGTTTGTCTATGGGAAATCTGGTGCCTTGAGATGGGGAATTCTGAACAGATCTTTACCAAACAGATTCCATTTGAGGTTCCGCGTGTTTTAGAGATATTTCAGCAAATATCAGGCCGTTAGCTTCTATTTCTAACCTAGCTCTGCTCAAAGTTAACGGCATTAAACCTAGTTAGAATAAGTCACACAGTTGGGTTATACTTGACGATTTCTGATATTTTAAAATCCCAAATAAAATGTAGTCGACCACAAATGGGGAAGGATCTTTAACCCCCTAATTTTCTTCTGTTTTGATCACATTATCCCACCAGACTTCCATAATAAATGCATTTCAGAGTCAGAGTAGTTCAGTTGTGCAGCTCAGATTTATATTTGAAAAAAAAAAATCATAAAATATAAACCCACTGATTTGTTCCATTCTGCTATGCATAATTTATATTTTATAATCTAAAATTTGTCCAAACATTCTGAAAAGTAAAATAGCTAAAAATGAGATTTGTCTTTTTATAATGCTCCTTTTTACTGATGGAAGAAGAGAGATTTGTGGGTTTGCTTGTTTTCATGGGACTTAGGCAGCCGCTTATCTGGCTGAACTGTCATTACATAATGGTTGGACTCACTTTGAAAGGGGAAAGATGTGAAAAATAAAAGAATCAGATAATAAATAGAAGATAGGAAATATTTACTCCCAGTCAAATGTTTAAACAGGTTTTTCAAAATAGTGATAAAAATGCCAGAAAAGTAAAAAAAATAAAGAAGTTGTAAAACAATGCATTGAAATTATTTTTTTTAGAGTTTTCAACACATAAAATGCTGTAAAACTAGTTAAAAAGATGATGCAGTGACTTATCTGTCATGCTAGTGTTTTTGTTGCAACACACGGTTTCATCAAAATTCAAGAGCAGCCTTCATTTTTCAAAACTTTCATACTATTTTAGTTATTTTTCATATTTGCTGGGTTTGGGTAGATGCAAGTTACAGGAACAAGAAACTGATCTGTTGCGTGATCTTTAGTTTGAGACATAAAGTTAGGATTTGTACTCCGTCTGTCAGTTCCACTCAGCAATACTGATTCTCAGTGCACAGAAATAAAACAAATGATCACCTTAACATGGCCAGGTCAGGAAAACCTTTAACAAGTCCTCGTTTATTTAAAACTCTGCACTTCCTGCCAGAGACCTCCCATCACCTTGAGACAAACAGCAGTCAGCTGGAGCCTCATGCTGTCAGTCGGAGTTTCAGATGGGAGGTTCCCAGGATGTGGGGAGGATGTGGGTTGCATCCAAATGATATATCCGTCCTCGTCTTCTCTCTGTGTGTGTGTATGTGTGAGAGTGAGAGAGAGAGAGAGAAAGAGAGAGATTGGGGGCAGAGGGGGAGGAGTGTTATCACTGAAGTGTGAGTCATCCTGACCCTCCCCTCCTCTCTGCCTTCTCTTTATGTGGCATGTGTGTATATATGTATGAGTGATGTGAGTTGGGAGGATGTGTAATTCCATAATCCAGTATGATCTGTGTGTGTGAGCTGTGTGCATATGTGTGAGGCTGGTAAAGCCCTGGTGAGTCATCCTCAGACCAGCATCGCTTGTTACCATGGGTCACACTCAGCAGGTACCCCACCTCCCTGTGTGTGTGTGTGTGTGTGTTTAAACCCACCTCTCTCCCATATCCTCTTCTTCCTCCTCCACCTTCATCTCCTTTTTCCTCTCTGAATCAGAGATGACTCCCCACCACCAGCAATGACATCACCACCCCCTCCCCGAACACTTTATTGTGGTGAATCATACTGTACGTTGAGATTTTCTCAGTTTCTGTCTTCCGCTCACCTGACGCGGTAAAACCTAAACGTTCACTCAGAAAATCAGATTGAAATCACTGAGATGCTTGTGTGAAGAATGTAACTGAATGCCACCAGTCATAATACAAAATGCAGACATTCCTGTGCAATCGAACGTGCTTCCACATGGTATTCTGATGCTCATGTGTGATAATCACACAACCATGTGTGTTAAACCATTTCAACACAGTTAGTCCCCAATTAAATAGTAGGAACTGAGATTTTTTTTTCTTACACAAATCTCAAAAATTGCATTAAAGTGACAACATGTATTTACCCTGACATTTCGATGGATATTTCTAGAGATTAATGGTTAGATTAGAAGTACACATTGTCTCTTAACTAAGAGCATCATTAATAATTAGCACACAGAAGCTACTTAAAGGAAGAGTCAACAGCTGGAATGTGGGACATAAAAATATGTTTATTGTTGCTCTTTGTGCAGAAACATTCACATACAAGTAATATGAGTTGTAAGAAATGGGCCGATTGGAAGTTTGGCACAACTCTGTCTTTGTGAACGTGTAAGGGTCTTTTTACACAAGCAGCTACCCATTGGGTCAACTCGACTCAGCTCTACTCAACATAGTTCGGGTCATTTTATATACATCTCTAGTGGGTGGATTCTTCATAGAGGGGCGGCCCCAAAATTCAAAAAGTAGCGTTAGAAACAAAAACGCAACCCAACGCATTGGAGGCCATGTTAACGATGTTGAACAATCTGCTCATTTGATATCGTTTTGTCAGATTTCAAAAATTAGGGACCCAGAATACGCTGCAAGCAGCAATGATATGAAACGGAAACACTGTGGATCTACCAGCCACTCCACCCTGTATGCTAGAGCCAGATCGAAGCTGGTACTAATAATGGGGCAGCTACCACAGACCCGTTACCAGTGGAAAAGTCTTGGAACTGCACCAGGCCAAGACGAGCTGTGCCAAGTAGGTGCTAGTAGTCTAGACATCTAGACAGACTGTAGTAGAAGCTAAAGGATTTTGTTCTGCAGGTCGGTGTAGCCATGCTCTATCAGAGCTTCGGCAGGTCCAAACAATCTTGCCAACCACAATGCTTTATCGGTTTGGTAGGCGGGATGTTGTTGTGATGGAGCAAAACAACAAAAGATGGCAACAGCTCATTTGAATCAGCTTTGGCATCAACCCTGTACTATTTAGACTTGGGCTTTTCTTTGAGTCAAGAGCAGATAGAGGTACTTACGTTATTTATTTAGAAAAAAGATGCATTTGCGACTTCTTTGACATTGTAAGGCGAACTGCCCCTTTTACTGACATCCGTAGCGGTGAGTACATTGCGTTGTTCGTTGTCCAGTAGCATGCAAAGACAACCTTAGAATCTGCCCCACGACTGAGTGTCTATGGGTTGTGATGAGACTATATATTCACATATATAGGATGGCTTGCCAGGCTAAGGTGCTTGTGGAAATGGGCGACAAAAATTTGTAGCAGTAAAGATCAAGAGCCCTGTTCACACTACAGATTTTTAAAATTGCCTGTGATTTTCAAAACATGATTTACCACATATGCAGTGATACATCACAGATTTAACAATTTTGGTCTTACAGTGTGTAGTGGCAACTTGGCAAATACTACACACAAACTGCCTTCACTCACAGGCATTCTCCGCTGACAAAGGAAATCTCGCGAGATAAAACGTGACTTCAAAGTAAACAAACATTGCAGAGGTGGAGCATGCAATGCACTTCTGTTACCTCGCTTTCTGATTGCCTAAATGTCATAATCAACAGGCGGGGCTCTGTTTGTTCCCGAAAATCAAACCAAGACAATCCAACATAAAAGCCTGAATTTAGGACCAAAGTGGTCACGACGTCCTTCTGAGCATACTGGAGTGCTCGTAACGCACCACACAGGGTATCTGATCTGGTCAAAAACTGGCATGATAATCCTGCCATGTGAACCAGGCTTGAAGACAAGCCTCTATCACGAGTTTGTTACAGTATAGAACTTAAGCCTAGTTCACAGAAGGATACTTGTGTCATTTTTGACCAGCCCCGCCCCTTCTGACAATCCTGAGGATGCCCACAATTATCATAATGAATCTAAAGTTAAACTCGTCAGATATTCATATCATGTGTGGTGTGTAAAGTGTACTCTGCTCAAAAGTACATTGGGATGGCTTGTATTAAAAATCCTAGCTTTGGGGTGTGTTTGATTGACTTGGTCTGATTTTTGGCAACAAACCAGCATGCTGCCTGCTGATTTTTACATGTAGACATTCATGAAGTGATGCAACAAAAACACAAAATATTCTCCCTGTACGCTAAGTTTGTTTATTCTGAAGTCACGTCTGGTCTTGCACGATTTCCATCTGACTGGCAAATGTCCAGGTGTAAAATCAGTTTGTGTATAGTATTTGCGGGGTTGCCACTTTTGGACCAAAACTGGAAAACGTGTGTTTTTATTTATTTATCACGATGTGTGGAGACTTTCATGCTTTGAAAATTGTTGGACAATTTAAAAATCCTGCCAAGTGAACCAGGCTTTATGAGCACCCTTAGGAACGTCTCTTGGAGATATGATTTATACCAACAGGGAGTCAGCCATTTTAGATCAAAGACACCATTGTTGGTTTCTTTTCACTTTGAAATCGTGTTTTTTGTGCGTCTTTTTGGGCTTTAACATTTGATTATCAGTTGTAATACTGGCCACATGAAATTTAATATTATTTATTATTGGAAAATAACACTAAATAAAAAGTGATCTAGCTGAAAAAATAAAACAGTACAAAGCCTCATTATCATTATGACATTGTTGATTCATGTTGAGGGTTACTATTTGCCCTAAAGTATCAATTCCTCATTTTGCAGCTTTTGCATAAATCATTTATTGCCTTTCCTATGGTTTTCTTGTTTTTTTACCCAGCACCAAATAATGTGAAGTCATCACAGCCCTTCCTGTTTTTCTTGCTGTTTAGCACTATTTTATCTAACATGAAACATGACGCTAGTTACTTTATTTCACCGCTCACGTCAACAAAGTGCTGACCAATTATGCTCTGCGGGCATCTTTGAATGTCATTAAAAGCAAATTCATCACATTGCTTGTTGATATCAGTTCGTTGTATGGCTTATTAGCGTGGTGTTTAATTAGACCAATGAGTTTTAGCTACCACAGAAATTTACACTTTATTTGACTGAACTGAAGTTGTTGGACTTTTGATGATTTTTTCAGAAAATATTTCACTGACAATCACACAATAACTTTTAAAACAAGCTTTTTCTTTTTTAAAGCATATGTGCATCACAATATTGGCATTTTTGTCTTCTTTCACCCAATGTGTCTCACCCCGTCAACATATCTTGTAAACTGAAAGTGAAGGGCATTTTTTAGAGCTATTCGATTACCAACAGTTTAACTCTTGTTTTCTGATACCAATATAAACCAATTCCAGTATACGCGGTGTCCCTCCTTATAAGTTATTAAGTGTCTTCATTATTTTAGATGATTCAATTCAATTCAATTCAAAAATACTTTGTTAATCCCAGAGGGAAATTGATTAACATCACGTCTCCCATCATATATACTTAAACATTATCTGTGCAAAATTGGACAACTACTTCAATTTAAATTTGGCCAGTTAAGTAAAACAAATAAAAATATCTGAAATACTAAACCTCGGATCTGTGATATTTTCACATTTTGAGTGAGAGTTAAAGTGGTTGAAGAGTGTAATATATTAGATATGCATGGTAGGCCTGGACAAAAAATCAATTAAATTAATGAAGTAGAGTTTTTTGTTGCATGCAATTTGAAAAAGAATTAAATCAAGTTTTTATATAATTTGGTGCCTTTTTGGCTCACTGAAGCTTCCGTAGCGATAGTTTCACGTAGTATGGCAAGTGACAACAACATCATAACACACACAAAACAGCAACAGCAAGCTACAATATGTCTACCGATATGAGTGGGAAGTTTGTTCCTAAGAAAGGAATAAAACTAATTTGTTGTTTGGAGCTGGTATGTGTTTGCTGCGACAGACATGGAGCAAGAAACACCACGCTGCAACATTTGCCTCAAGTCCATCACAGAAAGCAGTAGCACCACAAATGTACTCCAACACCTGAAACAGAGACACCCAGCCGAGTATAAAAAATGTCAGTCTCTTCATGACAAACAAAACCTTCTGCTCAGTGGATCCACCGGGACATTCAGAGTACCTACCTCTGATCAGGTACTCCGAAAATTCCAGAAAAGGGCCGTTCGACTGGCTCGGTCACGACACGTGCATGATGGGATGTTCCTGCAAATTTATCCTGAAGTTCCAGAAGTGGAAACACATCTAGTGCCCTGAGCAGTATTATGTTTTGCCAATCACAGAGCTCTTTCACTTTGGTGGGCCAATCACAGAGCTCTTTCACTTTGGTGGGCCAATCACAGAGCTCTTTCGCTTTGGTGGGCCTATCACAGAGCTCTTTTGCTTTGGTGGGCCAATCACAGAGCTCTATTATGGGCCATTCCCACCTGTACCGGGTCGGCCCGGGCCGGGTAGCCCCAGTCGGCCCCAGCCTGGCCCGGTTGATTCCACACATCCTTGCCTTAAGCCCATGTGGGCTGATTCTACCCACCAATCAGAGGCTTGCTCTAATGGAAGGTGTGAATTTGCTGTCAGCAGTGGGCGTGTTGGCCCTGGTCGGCCTGAAGCAGTACCCCTCGGGAAGAGGGCCGAGAATGAGCCTTGGTTGGCCCGGGAAAATTCCAGGCCACCCAGATATGTAAACAACCTACGCTACCCGGCCCGGGCCGACCCGGTACAGGTGGGAATGGGGCTTTAGTTTGTGGGGTGCGATGATGCGACAGAGTGGAATCACAAAGATGGCGATGGCTCGTTTGAAACAGCTTTGGCATCAACCTTGGACTGTTTAGACTTGGGCTTTTTTTGGTCAAGAGCAGAGGTACTTAACTTCTTTATTTAGAAAAAGGATTTATTTGCGTCTTCTTTGACCGTTTGTGGCGGACTGCCTCTTTGCCTGACATCCGTGTGATGAGTACATTGCATTCATTGAAAGACAATCATAGATTCTGCTCCACAACTGAGATCTCTCTGTGGGTCGTGGTCAGATTAAATATTCACATATGTGGGATGGCTTGCCAGGCTAAGGGATTTTGGTCAGTATCAATAGAATATTTTACTTTTGTCTTATTCCACTCAGGCTTAAATTCCTACACATATGGAGTCAGTTGCACTATACTGTAAAAACTACTAGTGCTCTTGGCAGTTATATTTGACATCAAATGATGTAAGAATGAAAAGATCTTTCACATTAACTCCAAATACAGATGCAACACATGCTCTCTTTTCTTCTACAGGTCTTTCTGCACTCATCTCTTGAACAAGAAGTGAGTTTTCAGCATGTGACGTATGTGTTTTGAATTCATTGTTCTGCACTCTGCTGAAACACATTACATTTTGATGGTGTGACGGTTTTTCTGGGGCGTTGAATCCACCTGCCGTCTCTCTCGGCTCGCGGGGCGTTTTTTTGTGAATGGAAGCTTGCTGTGCCATGACAGGAAAGTAGATGAATGGGAGAGAGGGAGCAGCAAACAAATGAATGGGAGAGATGAAGGGATGCATGTGGCGAAGCGGGGAGAGGTGGAAGCTACGTCACATTACGTTTCCGCAGTGCATCAAGGGAACTAGTCTGTCTGTGACTCATACTGGCAGGATGGGGAGGGGCTAAAGGAGAGAAGGAGAGAGGGAGGAGGAGGAGGAGACGGAGATAAAGATGATGAGGGAGGGAGAAAGGAGGAAGTGAAGTGAGGTGAGGAGGGCTTCTTTTTTGTCCTACCTTTTACTCCCCCCGCATCTTCTCCTGCACCCCCCCATCAGGGATGTAGTACAGGTGACCTGTTCATCACTGCTTCATTTCGTCTCTCCCTCCTCCCGCTGTCTTCCCTTGCTCAGCTGAGTGGCTGGATGCATAAGTGAACAGGCCTCCCTCCCTTTATTGCAGTGGGGGAGGGGGTGACACAGGAAGCTAGGAGGCAGTGTAGAGGGGGGAATGGAGTGATAAAGAAGAAGGAGAGGGAGTAAGAGAAAGAGTTCCTGTGGCATCCAGACAGACGCACATCGACTGCTGATCTCACCGTTTGCCTGTAAAGCTGCTGCCGTTGTCCGCTGACCTGAGCGCGCACATTTGCAGCACTTACGTGTCACGTAAGAGTGAATGGTACAAAACATGTTGAGAAATCAATGGACACATTAAAGGATGAGTAATAAAGGTGGATTTCCTGTCATTTAGAGACTTTTAGCTAGAAAATAAGCATTTACACAAGAAATCTGAGGAAACAAGAACAAGCTGTGGGAGGTAAGTGCCTGATGTGAACTGAAGAATTTATCTAAAGATAAAAATAAACGACATTAAAACCCAGATACCTGATCTGAGTATTTGCAAAATTGTAAGTATTACTCCTTAAATCATTGGTGATTTTTTACAGTGATGCCAAAAAGTATACTGTAGAGTGTTTCAGAACATGATGGAAACAAAAATAAAATAATGATGGTAAAATCTGCCATTTTCTACCATTATAGACACAAGGCTCACAAGAACTAAATGTACTTTATTTTATTTTGATATCGTGATTAAAAACCTTGTGAATCATCTCGTGTTTTAGAGTAAAACCATCATGTCAGTGAATTTTTATAAACTTGACTTTTGAATAATTTTAACAGAAACCTGCTGAGAAAAAAAGAACACTGGTTAAGTACATTTTCCCAAAACTTTTATCTCAGTTTTCCACTGTCAAAACTTCTGGGTGATTTTAGCAGATCTTCGGGGCTTGTGCGCGTCATTGTTTCACCAAGCTGCATTTCGAGACCAGCAGAGTATCTGGACCATGATACATTCTCAGAAATGGCCCCGTAGAGTTGCTGGGCGGGACTTGTCATTAACTCATTCTTATTGGTTGGAAATGAAATCGGCAGATGTTGCTAAACAACCAGCATTTGTAAAGTAGCAGCTATGCTAGGGGAGAGGAAATTCTTTTGTGAAGTCATATTGGCAATGTGCCACTGTCTGATTTGTAGTCATATTAATTACGAATTTTTAAATACTGATAAATCTCAAAGCACGTGGCAGACATGGTCGAAACACACATCAGTACCTTTCATTTAAATTGAAGTACAACATAAGCGCAATCCAGGGCGTAAGGCAAAGTGGACTAGAAAATAGCTCTTATAGCCCCGTTGACTTGTATTCATTTTTTTCGTTCATCTGAGGACTCATGAGCCAACCAGAAATGGAGGAGACTAAGGCAGGCTCCCTGAGTCTGTGGGCACCGAAATGATAGCAATATACTGTCACCTTCCACCTCCCAGTAATTTCCCAGAACACCTATAGTGGAAATGCAACTATCCTTTGTACCAGTTTGCATTTATTTGTTTGTCTCTTTGTGGATTACCTTGTGCAGTTTGGAACTGCAGACGCTGACAATGCACGTGCAACAATTAAACTCCCACACTAAAAACTCTGAGTAGAACCATAGACCATAGAGTTGGGATGTAACATAGCCACCTCATTCTGTTGTTGAGAAGTGAATCAATAAAATCTTGTTTAAGGGCGATGGCATGTTGGATTTGGAGCTAGAATTCCTGCCCACTCATTTGCATGTGATCATGATTTTTCCCCCCCTTTTTGTTGCATAAATAAACAAAAATTGCTAAACATAGAAGAATGCATTTTTAAACATACATTGTAAAGGGTAAAACTATTTGAATCAACAACAAAAAATAAATAAAATCTGAGGTGTGCTTTTGTATTTTGACATTGGCAATATGCTATTTGTCTTATGGAGGGGTCGGGGCTTAAACCCTGAAATGAAGCCAGCCACAGGGGGGCACTTGTTTTATTTCAGCTTCAGCTTCTGGATAGCAATTGGATGTTTCTTTTAATTTCAACAAGTAGACTCAGGAAAGAAAACCTGATTAAAACATCAGCGACTACAGAAATTGCCTGATTTTTCATATAAGCGTTACTGCCACATGACCTTTTTAATGGTATTTGTGACGTGATGTATATCCGTACTCCTTTACTTTACTGTGTGTGCATGTACATATCCTTGTGTGTGCATGTTCGTTGCCAATCATCAGACCCCAGTTTTCTCTGCCTCCACCTTGTATGAGTCAGAGTTGCAGCATGGAGTGGGAGGAGCTGGTATTGGATATCCTGCTGGTGGCTTGTCCACACACACACACACACACACACACACACACACACTCACACACACACACACACACACACACACACACACACACACACACACACACACACACACACACACACACACACACACACACACACACACACACACACACACACACACACACACACACACACACACACACACACTTTTATGCCCTTATACTTATGAGGGCCCTTAGTGATGGAGAACATTCCCAAATTCTTCCAAGTGGCAGAAAAACACAAAGGATGCACACAGATACAGGAAAACCACAGCTGAGACAGTGACATATAGGTCTCCACTTAACTCATTTAAGCAGATGTAGCAATTAATACATATTAATTATGACCAATAAGATGTAATATTCCATATAAATATGAAATATCAATCTGATTGATCTTTGAATGTTTAATCAGAAGAGTCTAGGGTTCTTTGCTTATTCAGGGATCATAAACACACTTCGTATTAATTCAGACAGAGTCAGTATATAGTTTATAAAATGAATTTAATGATTTTTCTTGAAGAGCATATTGCAGGTTAGAGACTCCCATGAAACAATGTTTAGAAAAACACAATAGAAACTCGTTTTAAACATTTTTTTACACATACATAAATTATTTAGGCTTTTAGAGTCATTTTTGTGAGAAAGTTTTTTATTTATTTTTTGGCTAAACCAAGTGACGTCAGCTGAGGGAGTCCTGTTAGTGTAATCCAGAGAAAAGTATGGAATCTAATGCCGGCTCTGACACAGAGGAAACTTGAAATGTTTACAATTATACTCATGATGGACCAAAACCATAAAGTTATGAGTTTGTTGCACGCCCCAGAGAGCAGAGACAAACTACAGGGAGTGCAGAATTATTAGGCAAATGAGTATTTTGTCCACATCATCCTCTTCATGCATGTCTTACTCCAAGCTGTATAGGCTCGAAAGCCTACTACCATTTAAGCATAGTAGGTGATGTGCATCTCTGTAATGAGAAGGGGTGTGGTCTAATGACATCAACACCCTATATCAGGTGTGCATAATTATTAGGCAACTTCCTTTCCTTTGGCAAAATGGGTCAAAAGAAGGACTTGACAGGCCCAGAAAAGTCAAAAATAGTGAGATATCTTGCAGAGGTCTTAAAATTACAAAGCTTTTGAAGCGTGACCATCGAAAAATCAAGTGTTTCATTCAAAACAGTAACAGGGTTGCAAGAAGCGTGTGGAAAAACCAAGGCGCAAAATAACTGCCCATGAACTGAGAAAAGTCAAGCGAGCAGCTGCCAAGATGCCACTTGCCACCAGTTTGGCCATATTTCAGAGCTGCAACATCACTGGAGTGCCCAAAAGCACAAGGTGTGCAATACTCAGAGACATGGCCAAGGTAAAAAAGGCTGAAAGACGACCACCACTGAACAAGACACACAAGCTGAAACGTCAAGACTGGGCCAAGAAATATCTCAAGACTGAATTTTCTAAGGTTTTATAGACTGATGAAATGAGAGTGAGTCTTGATGGGCCAGATGGATGGGACCGTGGCTGGATTGGTAAAGGGCAGAGAGCTCCAGTCCGACTCAGACGCCAGCAAGGTGGAGGTGGAGTACTGGTTTGGGCTGGTATCATCAAAGATGAGCTTGTGGGGCCTTTTCGGGTTGAGGATGGAGTCAAGCTCAACTCCCAGTCCTACTACCAGTTCCTGGAAGACACCTTCTTCAAGCAGTGGTACAGGAAGAAGTCTGCATCCTTCAAGAAAAACATGATTTTCATGCAGGACAATGCTCCATCACACGCGTCCAAGTACTCCACAGCGTGGCTGGCAAGAAAGGATATAAAAGAAGAAAAACTAATGACATGGCCTCCTTGTTCACCTGATTGAACCCCATGTTCACTAACCATGTTAGCTTAAACTTGTGTGCTAACATCACAATATTGTACAGATTACTATCATGTACCGGACAATTAAAATAGTATCGGTCAGTTAATACAATATTAATACTTGACAATAATAAACTAATGAGAGTCGGTCAGCGGTCTCATACTGGTTAATATCCGTTTATGTAACGTAGTTTAGTAGAGAGAGGGAGAGAGATGCCTGTCATCCAGTTCTGGAGCTCATACGGGCTTCTGTGAGATGGATTTGACCCAAACATGAGCGTGACAGTCGACATGGGATTTTTAAAAGCCTCCTCTCCTGGTGCGGCGGTTCTGATCCGGTTCCGACCCGGAAACCAGCTGGCCCGCTGAGCCACGCATCTCTTCTAGTGGTCGGTTCTGACCTGGTTCTGACGGTGATCTGAGCTCCAGAAATCCGCATTTAATTTTTTTAACTCCGCCACGGGTCTCCGGAGCCCAGTGCGTAACTCCCTGACCCGGTACCGACCGATGTGGGCTACAGAAGTCCGTCTTTTCAGCTGCACAAAACGCCCTCAGGCACGGAGATAGAGGCGTTGTTTCTCTTATCTGGAAACTCGTGGACTCGATGTCCAGACAGGCTGGAGTTGGTACAGCCATCACACACTATAGTTTATCAACATGAACTCAATCCAAAACTAGAAAACACGCAGAGTTGCAATGTTAAAACCTACCTTCCTGGTTACTCCACATACGTATTTCACGAGCGTTTTTTAACTTAGAAGTACCCCTGAAAGACTTAGTTGTTCGACCTTTTATCAAAACTTATTTTGAACCTGAGAGGGTTAAAATAGAGAGTTAGTTATCGATAAAAACCTCGTCAGACACCAGTATGTAGGCTTATAATACGCTGGTATGAGTTGCCCCTGGCGGTCCAGATGTTTCAGTCAGATTGGTGAGGTCACTAGACGTCAAAACCACGATAGTCAGAGATTAGTAGCTTCCTCAGAGTTTGGCTTCCTCGGCTATGAGATGCAACCCGGGGTCTGCAGATTAGGTGTGAAGTAGCTCTGAAAAGAGCTGTTGTGTCTGTAATCACTTGCAGCATCGCAGAAAGGTTTTGACTGGAGGTCAAAGGAGTTTGTTTCACAAGAGGCTTCTTTCCCGATTTGGCCAAATCGGGGCTCAGCTGGAAACGGAATTACTCGGGAAGTAAATCCTGTTTTAATTAACTACTTTGTTATGATTTCTGGCCAAGTTTGGCCAATTTGAATTTGACACGTTTCTGAGTATTTACCAACATCCCTCAGAAAGCCACACCCTCCTTCAGATATAAAAATGTTTTTAACCTTAATATGTATCTTATTGTAATGTGTATGAGTGTAAACAATGATTAAGTTGTTAAATCAAACACACACTGATTTGTGATATGTAAGAACAATATTCATTTTAAATTCATTGATTTGAGCACAGATTATTCAAAGATTTCATTTAAACATCTTGTTCATTCATCACATATGATTATTGTAAGCTTATGAGTTGTAAAAGTCATGGAAACGTCACTTGTTCAGAGTGAAGAATGTTGACGTCTGGCATTCATGCAGAGAGTGTAGGAACCTTGGGAGAGAATGTGTGTTTGAATGTTTTGTCTTCTGTATGTAAACACGCGCTGAGCAGAAGCTTCTGGGTTTGGAAGGCCAAACAGAAAGTGGATTTATGCTGTATGAAAGGTTATTATGTTGATCAATATATAGGCGAATATTGACCCTGTTGGATGTTACACAGAGCACACACACACACACACACACACACACACACACACACACACACACACACACACACACACACACACACACACACACACACACACACACACACACACACACACACACACACACGCTGTCACATCCGGCTCTGCGCTCCATAGTGTGGCCTATAATTAGCTGCCTGCAAAGCCGACTGCCTGGAGATGAGCTAACCAGAGAGAAAAGGAGACGAAGAAAAGAAGATGATCTAACCACATGTAGGTAGATGATTCTCCACTGAGCGAGGAAGAAGAGGAGGATGGAGGAAGTGAAATGTTTTGCAGGAGGGTGAAATGACCACAGAGGGGTGATGCTACAGAAACGCCAAATCAGACATTCTGATCACTCGCAGATCTGTATTCAAATATTTTATTACACCCTCTTAAGTACATTTAAAAATGAGACGAGTGTGTGTGGATGCATGTGCTCACTTATGTGCATACTCAAAGGCTGGAGTGTGTTTTTTATGAATGGGGCTCCAGCAGACGCCGAGATAAAGTATGTCACCGCGCCATAATGAGAGCTGCGATGGTCTCTTTAGTAGCACAATTTCATCTGTTTAACAAAAGCAGCCTTGAGACTTGGCTGTGAATGAATGAGTCAGGATCGACGTAACCACGGATGGGGGTGGGGGGGTGAGAATGACTCATACTCCCTCCTCTCATTGTCACTTCACTGCAGTAGCACTAGAAAACATCAGGTCTTCTTCCTTTAACTGCCTCTTCCCGTCTGCCTTTTTCTGTTTCTGCTCCACCACTCCATCCTCTCAGCAGCATCACTTTAACCTTGTCCTGCTGTTTCCAGAAGCTGAACTCTCATAGTGTGGCTTAAAGCAGGGAATGAGGCGCTTGCAGCCTACTAAAACCTGCTGACCCCAGTGGATCATTTAGTTCAGCGTTCAGTCGAGCAATCTGTTTGAAACAGGTCCTCACTAATAACAGATTATAGTTATTTCTATCAGATGATGAATGAAGGATTAGATTTTGTTTTATTTCTTAAGTAGACAGTTTAAGGTCAAAATAGAAAGCTCTAGAACCGATAATGTCTCATCGCCATCACACAAAAGACACAAAACTGGAAATAGGTAGATTTTTGAATCAGCTGATGTTGTAAATAAAGTTGAAGAACTTTCTCTTTTTTCAAAAAGAAAGGTTAATTCATCAAATCAGCTCAACATTAAACCTGATGAATTTCTTATCTTATAAGTTGGAAACAATCTGGCTGTTGTCCACCACCTAAAGAGGACACTTGGGGTAAGACTTTACAATAAGGTACGCAAAATTGTGCTTTGTTACTAAGAAGCGACTTAGGGGGTAATGAGTAATGAATCAGGGAAGAATAGGTAGTTAACCAGTAGTTACTGGTGAAAACGCTCATCAGTCTTTTTCAGCGACTAATAGTAGTTATCTATGAACACAATAAGGAACAAATCCCAAATGAATGTAGTGCCCGTGGACTCTCTTTTATAAACTTCATGAAGGATGCAGATAATCTGCAACATCACAGTGATTTAACATCGCTGTTTCATCTTGATTTCACTTATCTGTCACTTAGTCGTCCATCATCAGCATCCGTCCGTCTCGAGATGATGGAAAGTGAAGCCTCCTCCCAAGTACCTACTCTGGAACTAATCTGTACTTACTCAATACTTAACCATTACTCGTATGCTGTTACATGGCCATTTACCATAAATACATTGAGCTTATTCACACATCATTTTCTTTCATCTTGTGTGTGGTAATATTCCAGAGATGGGTGACCAAAATCCTGCAGGCCACAGTGTTACCTGGCTCAAGTCAATCACTAACAAAATGTTCAATGTTTAGGGTACCTTTTTAAATAATCAAAAAAGTACACAAAAATCAACTTTTACATAATAAACATTGAAATCAACATGTAAAAACACTGTAAAACTAGCTATTGTTCCCTGCTTCATTCCTCAGTACCATTTAAGTCGTTCCCTAGTAACAAAGCACAAATAGATAACTTCCTGTTAGTCTCTGAATGAGACTGCTGGGTGTTTACCAGTAAGTATTGGCTAACTACATATTAGACCATGAAACAAGACTGATGAGCATTTTCACCAGTAACTACTGATTAACTACCTATTCTTTCCTGCTTCATTACTCATTACCCCCTAAGTCGTTTCCTAGTAAGAAAGCACAATTTTGTGTACCTTGTTATAAAGAGTTGCCGCTTCTACTAGTCAAGACGTTCTCTGCTGTTTCCTGGACGCTAAGACAACAACCACAGACATATATGTAGACGCTCGGTGGACTGGCGCTGCTTATTGGAGTTGCCTTAGTGGCTGTCCGCCATCTTAGATTGGTCTCCATTCGCCCCCAGTGCATGAAGGTGCTTACTTAATTAAAAGCACATTTCATCAAGCTTTTTCACAAAATCAGACACATGGTATAGCATGATAATTAAAATATTAATATAATTTAACAAAATAATGTAAAATAAATGAAAATATAAAGTCCCATCTGGTAGGCTAGAAAAGTCAGTAGTAATCCCATGTGATCTGTTTTCAGTAGTATGCCGGTTGTTGCAACTGTAGGCTGCACAAGAACAGACGTAGTTGCTCACTCTGCATTGACATTGGGGAGTAAGGAGACCCATCCAACATGGCGGTGACGCTGTTACGCTCTCCACATCACCCCAAAAGGGCTTCTGCGTGTTCATGTCTAAGCCGACAACAGCCTTCCCCCTCACAAGCAGAGATGAGTGAGTCTAAGCGACAGATAGTAGATCTATCAGGCTTTTCAATTCTAGAGTTTCATCGTCTATTTTCTATCAGAAGCTAATGCCGAAGACAGGTGTAGGAGACAATTTTCATGTTCAGCCTGCATGTTAATCTCAGAGTGAATGATCATTTTCAAAACTGTTTGTGAGCAATGTATTATAATAAATCTGCTGTTGTTTTAATTGCATGCAGACTGGCGGTCAGTGTGCTCTGTTTTAGTCACTCTTCCTGTATTCAATACTACTGGTGAATGTTTTTTTAACTTTTCACTTTTTTTTCCTCTTTACTTTAAATTTGTGCTCAATCCTGCAGCTGCCCTCCACTGCTAGATTAAATCAGGGCTCTTTCAGAGTTCATTCTAGAGTGCACAGCAATATTTTTAAACATGGATAAAGTCGTTAAGTAAAAGTAAAACTTAGAAGTGTTATAATTACAAGCTGAACTCTGTAAAGTCTGGTCTTGAGTCTTTTTACACCATGGAAACACTTCCTGGAAATTCACCAGTGTGGATGGTGAATGCGGGGGTCTGCTAGCTCGTGCACGTGAGGTGTGTTCATTGTTATTTCATGCCTTTCACAGCTTGACTAATGGGTGCACTGGGCTCTAAGAGTTCATGCTGGGCTGGAGAAGGCATGGAAACAAGATGCGTGTACGTCAGCCAGTGGCCATAACCTACACATCACTGGTAACCTATAGACTGTGTGGAGCCAAAGCGTCACCATGAGTAAAGTTCTGAGTTCTGATCAGCGGCTACTTGTTGGAAAAACAACTATCATCTGAATAAATTGTGACAATTTCTTTCTTTTTTTATCTTAAAAACAGTTATTTAATCAATTCATTACACATTACATACAGTGACCTCTGGAAGGAATGAACTTCTTGTAGGATGCTCTTCGGGGAATAAAAGCTCTGGTGTGCCTGTTTCAGGAACTAGAATGCCCTTACACACTAGCATCAGCTCCGCTACGCCCACCCCAGCCTGGCCACATTCATTCCACGCTGCCTTAGGAATGCAGGCGTGATTGAGAACAGCGGGCGGTCTGTGGTCTGTGATGTCATGAGCGCAATTCCGAACACACGGGAGGGGCAAAAGAGCGCGGGGAAGTCCGCTGTGTCCCCATTATTAAACAAAAGCAGCTTTGCTGTATCTGGCAGCAGTGTGTGTGTGTGTGTGTGTGTGTGTGTGTGTGTGTGTGTGTGTGTGTGTGTGTGTGTGTGTGTGTGTGTCTGTGTGTGTGTGCTCCTCACAGCAATGAGAGACAGAGAAAAATGGCTCCAGCAGAGACTTGTTAACTCCACAGTATCTAGCATGATAATGAATCTCGCATGTGGGAAGCCCCCACGGGCTGATACTATCTGCCAATCGGAGATTCCCCCTAATGGTATGCGTGGTTTTAAGCCAGCCAATCAGGTGGCAGCGGGTGTGTTGGCCCTGTTTGGCTCCAGGCAGACCGCCTCGGGAAGCGGGCTGAAAAGACGTCTGGTTCCGTGCAGGAAAATCTAAAAAAAAGAACACTCCCAATGTTTCCATGACTAACGTTTACATATTGCAAGAATGAAGTGGATTGGGACATGCTAGTGGAAGGCTGTGTGTGTCTAAGCTTTTCTCAGAATGAACTGTTTCTCTGTGGCATTTACAGCATCACCAATTTACGTAGGAAAGCAGGTCAGTGACTGCACCGGTTTTTTTGGTACGCTGCATTAGAACACCACAAGCTTCCCTTAATCAACAAAAACAAGTTAAATGTGGTTTTTAATTCTAGGAAATCTTTAAAAGGCAAGGATATGCAAATATTGGCAAATATAACTGGTTGATGGTAAATAATTGCTCACTTATCAATACACTTTTATTTGTGCTCTATTATATATGGCCCCATATGTTTGAATTACTGTATTTTTTGGGGCTAAATCTTCTGATTATTTTTACATTTTCTTGGCATTTCCACACCAATGTTAAACACAAACCTGTACCTGATGTAGGAATCTGAACACTGAATTACTTTCAGGTTTATATTCTTGTAATCTAGATGGGTCGTGAGTTTCTTCTGGTTTCAATAAATGGAAATCTGTTAGGATAATGATTCCTGTTTGAGGGGAAGTGGCATCAAACACTCCCAAAATGTTTAGAGGCAGTTCATAAAATCGAATTTCATAGATATTATAAGGTTTCAGAGATACTGTTTGAAAAGCATGACTAGCTCTCTGATTTACTGGACCTTACCCTCAAGCTATTCTCAGGCACCCCCCAAAATAATGCCCCTGTGAGAAAACCAGAATGTGCTCTAAATGAGCTCTACTGCCGTGATTATGTAGTAACATGCAGTGATACGTGTAACATGCCCTATATTGCACTTTAAATAAAAGAATTTTGACTTGCAGGCATAAAACCGAAGCGTAGAAATTCAAGCTCTTCCAACTTCTCTAAAGTAGGCGCTAGTTTTATGAGCTAGCTGCTGACAGATGTGAGGTGTCACGGGAACACGGAGTAATTTTGAAGCATTGACCAGAGGAAGCAGAGAAGAGGAAAGCAGAGGTAATGAAGGTGTAATTTGCTAACCATCTGTGAAGTGCCTGGTTGCCCTGGGGGTTTCCTCTTCACTGGAACTTCCCCTCTGCAGGGGCACGGGTGGATGAGGAGGAGGCGAGGGGCGGCTGGTAAAGAGGAAATGTGGAGGCATTAAAGAAAAGACTGGAGATGCATGTAAAGGGGAGAGATGGAAAATGAGTTTACCGAGCAGCTCATTTGTAGGAGGGGAAAAAAATAAAACCAGCAAATGAAGAATGAACAGAGCAAAAAGATGAAATAGTGCAAAAAGGTCAATTCAGGGACATGATTCAGAGGTCTAACGGCCGGCCCCTGCGGCATAATTGTATATATATATATATATATATATATATATATATATATATATATATATATATATATATATATATATATATATACATGCGTGTACGTTTGCTTTGTAAAGTATAATTTGGGAAAGTTTTAAACATTTCAAGCCACATTTTTACACAGTAAAGACATCCATCCCAAAGCCTTATGGACATCCCATATGTTCTAACTTGCTAAACACCCCTGAAATCCTTTTCCAAAAACATCTGTACCTTCTCTCATCCTTCCTGCCCTGTAAACCCTCCCTCCCCTTGAGCAGGTTGAGGTGCTGGTGGTGGCTGGGCTCCTTCTTGCTTTGAAGTGCTCCAGTCAGCCATGCTGCCTCTGACTGCGTCTCTCTGAGGGGTGTATAATGGCGTCAAGACGCCCCAGCTTCCTTCATAATGACTGCTTCCTATGCTCTTGTCTTGCCTGGTTGTCTGGCTGGCCACTTGACAAGCTGACCACGGCTCAGATCACATCTGCAGTATTACTATAAAAGCAGACAATTGTGTGTGTGTGTACTATAAACTAAAATATCTTTTTGTTCAGAATACATTTGTACTTTTTTGTGTCTCTTCAGCAGGTAAAAGGCGAACAACATTTCCACCATTAGGTGATGAGAGGAATGGTTTCTTTATTCCCTGGCCTTTTTTGACTGACTGGGTGATTAAAAAGCTGGCTCCTTGAGTAGATGACTTATTGGCTGAGGAATGCAGCAGGTGGTTTGCAATCTGAATAGCTTTTGCGGCTGTGCGTGCATGCACGCGCATAACGGTGTCTGTGTCTACGTGTGCGCGACAGAGTGTGTGGTTTTTCCCATGGCAGAAACCATCACACCCTTCTGCAGGCTCTCAGAGTTCCTATCTAATCTGGCATGTTTCACATTCACAATTTCCTCTGCTGATGCATGACTCCTGTGCTCTGTGTTCAACCAGAGACTGTGGAGGGAAAGAATGACGACTAACTCTCTGAATGACTGGTTTCCTGAAGCTCTTCCCCTTGCTGATAAAGTTCACCTGAGTGTCTGTTTATAGTCTGTTATCCTGTTTTTTATTGCTTCCTGTTTGTCTATCTGATTCTAACGAGGGGAACACGGGTCCACATGCCCATTGCTTCTTCCTGTACATTGTAACTGATTAAGCTAACTTTTTAGCCTGTTGTGGCCCTCACAATTAGGTGATTTGATCAGATTTACTCAAGGCTTGTTGATCAAGATCCTTTCTCTATTGCAACTGGCGGTCATGAGCACATACTTGATAAAGCTGGAATTTGAGGCTGTCTGATTTAATGAGTTGGACTAACATTTATGTTACCATGGCAGCCTCAATTACATAAAACAGACAGGTATTACTCCTAAAAGATGTCACAAGAAAATAGTGCCTCTCATAACATTTGAAGGTCCAAGTCCCTCTGCTTTCAAAGCACAACAGACTTTAAAGCTGGGGTTTGACTGTCTTACCCTGTCCTGTCCTGTCATTTCCCTAAGTCCCTCCCCTGACCTCTACAGCCAAACAAATCCTTCACGTGAGCCTAGAGTGTTGATGAATAAGCTGGGGATCCACAAGAGGAAACTGTCAATCAAGGAGTTCCCATGAATGCACTGCGGTGTGATTCTAGAAGAAGGCGGAAGTTTGCGTACCCAAAACAAGTACAGAAGTTACCAATTCCTCCACTGCCTTCTACTTCTCAAAGAGAATGTAGATAGTTTAAATGTCCTGCAAAACTCGCCATGATATATAACTACAGTCCAGAATTTACATCGGAGACACATTTAATGGTGTTGAACTCATATGATTAATACATTTCCAGTCATCTCTGGCAGGAATGAATGCCTTGTAAGTCGTACTCAGGGGGAGAAAAAGCTCCGGTGCACCTGTTTCAGGAGCTAGAAGATTGCCAGAACAGAGCTGAGCTTCAGACGACAGGATTTGGAGTCTTATTTTCTGATTTTTGGACATCTCGCCTCAGATTGGATAACTGCAGCGAGACTCTACCACTAACTCTGTTTGCTTTGCAACGTTGATGTTTTATCACCACGAATAACACAAGCCTGAAGGAGTTTTACTGTGTGGTGAAGTTGCTAATGCTAATGGTTAGCTTCTACTAGCCGAGACGTTCTCTGCTGTCTCCTGGACCTAAAACAACAACATTCTACATATGTAGAGTCAAATGTAGACAAGGAGCTATAATTACCTCAAATGGGAAACTGGTAGATTTTTATCTCTGGGTTTCTTTGAGAAGTTCATTTTCCAAGAGCAGGTAGGATGGAGCCTTGTCTGTACATTCGCATTTAGGCCCGTTTTTAGAATTGCCACATGGGCCAAACAACAACATTGTTACCCGTCATGAGTCTGGATGGGTGAGTCCATGAATGTTGAGTTATACTGTGACGTAGATCTGTCAGGCTTTTCAAATCCTAGAGTTTCATTGTCTGTTTCCTATCAGAAGCTAATGTAGGAGGTAGGCGTAAGAGACCATTTTCATGTTCAGTCTGCATGAAAAAGTGACTGATCATAATCAGAAATAAGATTGAAATGATGGTCTTTAGAGTTCCACATCTTTAAAATATGTGGGAACTTCGTTATCTACAGGGCTCAAAACTGATGAAGGAGTAAGCTAAATTTATTTAGGAAACTTAAATACTAAGTAACTTATTTAATTTTAGAGAATTTAAAATAAAATAATATTCATATAAAATGAATAATAATCCAGATAATTGTTGTCTGCTCCGTTTACCACAGGATAGCATGTTGCTAGCTTGAAAGCTAACTGTCTGCAAAGTTCAAGCTAACAGCCGGGGAGAAGGGAGAGAAACAAGTAGGGATTTGTGTTTTGTGTATTGGAGCTAAGTGATTGGTGCACAGCTAAACTTTATGCTACTTTGGACTTTGGTTTTAGCTCTCTACCCTGCATGTGTGTCGTATGAGGTGTGGCGGCAGTGGCTGTTCTCCTCCTCATCTCCTTGATGATGTCCCGCTGCAGACCTCAGCTCTAATGCTGAGAGCATCACACTTTAATCCTGCAGACTATAGTCAGTCCATCAGTCGCTGCTGAACTCCATGCTGAAGCTTCCTAACAGAAAATACAATTATACAATCACAATAGCCGTTGCTAAAAAAACACTAAGGCAACATAAGTAAACAGAAATTGCAGGCGATAGGTTCATATTTAAATATCTGCATGAAAATGTGAGCTGGTTGTGTGGCAGTGGTCACTGGAAACCACACACGTAACCACTAAGTGTTTACACACACACACACACACACACACACACACACACACACACACACACACACACACACACACACACACACACACACACACACACACACACACACACACACACACACACGTAAAGATCCACTTGATCACTGGGTAAACAAAGGGCAGCGGAAGCGAAGGGAACACTCTATCAGCAGGCTATCTGCAGGGCTGTTGACTTTACCATCCCTTATCTGTTACATGAACTCTACACTTTCACATAAACACATTCCCTTTGTGTTTGTGTGTCTGTGCACGGGGCTGTGCGTGTTGCACATTTCACTTCACACATTTATATGTATCCCACTCTTGGAAGTTTATGAGTTAGCAGTCATGTAATGGATATGCACATGAACGTGTGTGTGTGTGTGTGTGTAAGCTGAGGGACATGTGAATGTGACATTAGTGTTTTCTGATGCAACAGCTCTGCAGGAGTCATGGTGTTTGTGTCATCTATTCCTTGTGTTATGGCACCATGATGTGAAGACCTGATACATCAGAACAGAAGAACTTTCTCTGTCCTTGTGTTAGAAACTCACTTTATTTCAGTACTATCACTATCACGAACACGTAGAGTCAAATGTAGACAGGGAGCTATAACTACCTCAAATGGGAAACTGGTAGATTTCTGGGGTTCTTTCAGAAGTTCATTTTCCAAGAGCAGGTAGGATGAAGCCTGTACATTCGCATTTAGGCTCATTTTACCCAACAAGATAATTAGGCTGAACCGCCCCTTCCCAAAATCTCAAAGCAGAAATCCAGAGTTTTTTCTAAGAAGGCACCGTCTGCAGGTGGAAAAATGCATTACACCTTAATCCCCTCTCCATACTTCCGTGATTAAGGCTGAAAGCAACGTCTCTTGTTCATGAAAGCACACCTCCAGCTGACCAACAGAGCTAAAACATGTTTTAAAAGTATTATTCTCACGTTATATTGTTCATTCAAATACAGGTGCTGGACATACAATTAGAATATCATGACAAAGTTTACTTATTTCAATAATTGCATTCAAAAAGGGAAACTTGTACATTAGACTGATTACTTATACACTGACTGATATATTTCAAATGCTCATTTCTTTTCATTTTGATGATTATAAGTGGTAACTAATGAAAATCCCAAAATCAGGAGATGTGGTAGAAAAATGTGTTCAAGCAATTGGGATAACCGCATTTTCAAAAATGTGAGGGAAGTTCACAGAGTGGGCTGCAGCTGGAGTCAGTGCTTCAAGAACCACCTGAGTGATCCAAAGTTATGTTCTCTGATGAAAGTAAATTTTGCATTTCCTTTAGAAATTAGTGTCCCAGAGTCTAGAGCATGGGTTTTCCAAGCCTGGGGGGCCAGTATCCAGCACATTTTAGTTTTAACTCGGTTCTAACACACCTGATTTCAATCAGTGGGTAATTGTCAGACTAATTGTCAGCCCTTTTCAGAGCCTAAAGAGTGATTCAACCACTGAATCAAGTGTGTTGGAGCAGAGATATGACTAAAATGTGAAGTATACCGGCCCTCCAGGATCGGAATTTAATTCCCCTGGTCTAGAGGAAGAGAGGAAAGACATGGAATCCATGTTGCTTGAGGTCCAGTGTAATGTTTCCAGTCAGTGGTGGCTTGGGGTGCCATGGCGTGTGCTGGTGTTTGTCCTTTGTGTTTTCTGAAGTTCTTACTTTTCATTAGCCTGGCCTGCCAGACTCCTCCTCTGTTTAATTCTGCACAGAGAAAGAGTCTGGGAACTCTCCTATTCAAATAACCCCTCCCCCTGAGAATTCTAACCGAGCCAATCAGCGCTGAGTATGGTACATCACACACCATAACGCAGAGTTTGTCATAAACATGGCGACTGAAGTGGAGTTCGCTGCGGCTCTTTCCTTTGTTCTAAATGATTTGAACATGTCTTTAAAACCACAACAAGTAGAAGCGCTAAAAGCCTTTCTTCTAAACAAAGAGGTTTGCGCTGTCGCCAGACTCCATTTTTACTACAGCGTTGCGGACGTCACACACAGCGACGCTCAGTTTCTCATAAACAACAAAGATAGCGGCGAAGTTCGCTGCGACTCTTTCCTCTGTTCTAAATGACTCAAATGTCTTTAAAACCACAAGTAGAAGTGCTAAAAGCCTTTCTTCTAAAAAAATAAAAATAAAAGATGTTTGCGCCGTTGCCATACGCTATTTTTTTTACTTCAACTATAAATCTACAGCGCCTTGTGGTACAGTCGGGATTTCCGTCTTTTTTCTGATTGGTCATTTTTGAGCTGCCTAGTCCCGCCCCTCGAGTGCCTCTCTGCCTGTGAGTTACCAGACTCTTTCTCTGTGCAGAAATAAACTGAGGACGAGTCTGGCAGGCCAGGCTAACTTTTCATGTTCAGAGCGGACACTCTACCACGCCACTGAGCTGGCACATGTAGTACAGGCCAAAATTTGGACACACCTTCTCATTCAATGTGTTTTCTTTATTTTCATGACCATTTACAAAGGGGCCAACAAGTGCTAAACACCTCTGGGAACTCCTTCAAGACTGTTGGAAAACCATTTCAGGTGACTACCTCTTGAAGCTCATCAAGAGAATGCCAATGGTGTGTAAAGCAGTAATCAGAGCAAAGGGTGTGTATTTTGAAGAAAATAGAATATAAAACATGTTTTCAGTTACCGGTATTTCACTTTTTTTGGTTAAGTACATGACTCCATGTGTTCATTCATAGTTTTGATGCCTGAGAATCTCCCAACGTAAATGGTCGTGAAAATAAAGAAAACACATAGAATGAGATGCTGTGTCCAAACTTTTGGCCTGAACTGTATAAATATATAAAATATTTTCAAACATAAAAGAAATGTTGCCAACTCTGTGGGGACATGTCAAACTTTGTTGGACAGGTCGGCTTAAATCTGTAGTCCCCAGGTCTGCAGCTGTGTACCATTGTGGAATTCACGTGGGGGATGCCTGGTTTGATCAAATACAAGCATTCTTTTTCAGAGGGAGTGGCTTACAAAAATAACTTATATCTAATGAAAAAATTACATCTCAGTAGTGTCAGTGGTGATATTTTATTATTTCTTGTGCCTACCGTTGCTCTAGATGGTTTCAAATCATGTGATACATACCCTTTCAGAGGCATGAGGTAGCTTTCATTTTGTTAGCTACTCAGTTGCATTCTCCATCTTCTAGAAAATTTGGGACCCATTGTTTTTTCTTTGTCCACCCGCTCCCACCCTATGATACCTAAAAACCACTTGCTCCCTAAGATTCGCATTGGGCCCTGCAGGATCAATGGGATCCCACTCCCATTGCATCTTTCTACTCTGGTCTGCTTGGAGAGACGTCAGGACTGCTCCAGTCATAAATCGTCTCTGTCAGTGTTGGATTTCTTGGCCTGATTTCAAGAACAAATCACTCATTTGGATAATCCATCAGCACCAAGTTGACGACAGAGTTGATCATTTGAATATAGGACAAGTCACTGTACAATTTTAGAAGAAAATCACTTTGTAGGTGTCTTAACTGCAGTGAATGAAACCTAAAGTGCAGAACAGAGGAAATGAAAATAGAAGAGAAAACAAAACCTGTGGCTAATTTGCTTGTTTGGAATATAGTTCGAAGAATGACACGATATTCTATCAAGAAAATCACAAAAGAAACCCAAATACACTCGGACTAATCAGATATTTCCTGTAGGTACTGTGTCAACTTTTCCCAGGATGGAAGCTTATCAGCAAACGTTTTCCACATCACTGCAGAGAGTAACCGAGGTAGAGTTTTTTATGACATACAAATAAATCCAGTTCATGCAGGTTCAGATAACAACCCAGACAGCTTTTAATGAGATTTGTTAGGGAGTAGACAGCACTTTATCAACAAAGTTTAAAAATCTGATCACTGAAACAGCTTTGTCTTGTTATCTAACATTTCTGTTCATCATGTCAGCTAACCATTTCTCAGTGTTCTTGCCGTCATTCGTCTTTGTTTCCTCTTTTGGACCCATCCTCCAGAGTAAATGAAAACCAGAAGTTCAGCAGACCTAATCAAGATGTCCTCAGCTGAATGAGGCTTATTACGAGATGAGTAAACAGAGAGTTCCGATGTTGCCGGAGGATAAAGTCCCAGGACAACCTCGATTTGATTGAGAGCAACACTACTGGCAAAATTACAGCTAATGAGTTGATGTCTGAGCAGGACAGACGGAGCAGATTGCTTCAGGACAAACATTTTTTTTAATCATATGTAAGATTAATAGGTTTGGACTGGACATATATCTGTTTTCTTTAACTGTTCAACATCAAAGTTGAATTCATCGCATGCGTGTTTCTGTCGTTCTTCTCCAAGACTTCATTAGAGGTTTCACGTCAGATTTTGCAGAAGGCCAGAGTTTCCAGTGGATTTCTGATTTGATTGGCTATGTCATAAACTCAAAGCTGTGCCCGTTTTGTCCTTAATTATGGGATGCCGTTCAAACTAACAACCTGTTCATAAAGCTAAGCTGTAAGCTGCAGGGTGACTCAGCTGAGTGACCGTGGATCCGATTGCTTATTACAAACACTCAAAAAAAGGAAAAGAGAAACGTATTAGTCTCAGGAATCTGTCAAAGAACAAGAAAAACAACAAAATATAATGTCTCTCAAGAGTTTATTGGATTAATTTATGAATGCAAATATTTAGATTAGGTTTGTGCACTATTTATGTATGGTTTAATGAGCAAACTCCAGCTTTAGCATTCAGTTAGTTTAAATGAGTTTGTGTGTGTTAGGATTAGTTTATTCCTGTTTGTTCACACTCTGTTGGTACTGGTATCCCTCACTGCAGTGGTTTTGATTTTGGACGATATATTTTCTGCTAAATTCTGGAGCAAACTCAAACATTTACCAAAACACGAATATTTCTCAGTTTTTTTCCCCTTTTGTCGTTACTGTTTAGTTCCAGAATCTACAAATGGTGGACAGTGATCTGGATTCAAACTCAAATAAAGGTTGTACCGGTTTGTCTTGGTGAAGGGAGAGCTGTGCCGGAAGGCAAGGCTCTCGATTTACCCTCACCTATGGTCACGAGCTTTGGGAAGTGACCGAAAGAACGAGATCATTGAGACAAGCGGCTGAAATAAGTTTTCTCCGCAGGGTTCCTGGGATCTCACAGAGTTAGCTCGGTCATCTGGGTGGAGCACGGAGTAGATCCTCTGATCCTCCACGTTAAGAGGAGCCAGTTGAGGTGGCTCGGGCATCTGACTAGGATGCCTCCTGGCCACCTCCCTGGTGGGGTTTTCTGGGCACGTCGAACTGGGAGAAGACCTAAAGGGAGACCCAGGACACACTGGAGGGACTATGTCTCTCAGCTGGCCAGGGAACGCCTTGGGATTCACCTGGAAGAGCTGGCCCAAGTGGCTGGGAGAGGGAAGTCTGGGCCTCTCTGCTCAGGCTGCTGCCCTCACAACACGACTCTGGATAAGCGGCTGAAAATGGATGGATTAACAGACATTACCCTTTCTTTTACCCAAATCTTTTGTTTTTTCAGATTTTAACTATCTTTCATTTTTATTTTATAATATTTAGTTGTTTTGTTTTTAATGATCATTTTATGACTATGATTTGTGGATTTTTGTGAAGCACTTAGTGATTTTTCTTTCTGTTATGAATACTATATAAATAACTGTTTGGAGTGGTGATGCTGCTGCAAGTTCTCTCAAACGAAATGCTAAAAGACTGGTTGGATGAACTGTGAAAGGTATAAAACATGAGATACAATAAAAAGTTCATTCTTCTGCATTTAGAAATTTTTTCTGCTGGTGTGGTCAGTGGAAACTAAAAGCTCACATTAAGCGTTTGGACTCCATCTTGGATAGAAGGATGGCAAAATCTTTCTCCCATCTATTTTGACCCTGTTTTGACTTGTAAAGCTTCCACCCAGACGCTGCTAAAATAACCAAGAGTTGGTTCATAGGAAAGCCAGCTTCCCCAAAGTGGCCTCACTGTTCAGTGCAACTTAACTGGTAGTCAAACAGAAAGCCCTTATCGTAGTTAAACACTCAGTGGCCACTCAGTCATCCGGCTACAGAGATAGGGAGGGAGAGATAAACATCTCTGTATCGCCACGCAGAGCTGCGTTCAAATTGAATTTCCGCTCTCTAGTTTGGAGGCTTGTTTATGTCCAAAAGCATCTGGAATATTAACATTCCCTTGAAAAGAATTTCCTGGCATACCTCGTGCAGTGACCACTTGTGTCTTTTTAGTACAAGTGTCAGCTTAGGCAGCAGAGTGTGAGCTGTAAGTGTGTGATTCTGTGTGTGCTTTTTTTTCTAATCATTTCTGGTTTGTTTGTTGTGTATATTATATTAGCACCACCAGTGAATACCAACATGATCATATTGACTCAGGGTTTCCACAGGCCCTTGAAGGGGCATTATGGAAGTATGACAGCCAAAACATGTGTAGAAATAATAAATTTCTTCTTCATACATTCTCCTGCAATGCCCTGGTCCTGTAGAATGAGCCCTGGCATTTTTACTGTGATTGCCTATTTTTCTGTAAAATCACAGAAAAAGAAAGCTGCTCGGGTCGAGCAGGCTGCTTCATGCGCGTTCACGCTCAGGCATAGCCCTCCGAACCGTTCTTTGAACGTTGTTTCAGCTGTCATCAAGGATATAAATGTTACTGATACAGGAGCCATCATGGGTGCTTTATCTCGCCTATTTAGACTTCGGGCGTTCGTGTGGAAGACCCGGGTGCGATCCTGGATGTGAACATAGTGTTTTTTCGAGTTTCTCTTTTACATTAATGATATATTTTTTTACAGTAAGATGCCCAAATTTTTATTTGAGACTCGCCGAACAGCATTGAATTCACAGATAAAAAAGATGTGGGCTCAACATTCATTTTGGAACAATTTTTCAAGCAAGGGAATGGAATTATCTGAGCATGCAGGAGGACTGACCCATCTTAAACCTTTGGCAGCTGCGCTGAAGAGAAAGGTACAGAACCAAATTATTTAATTAATTAGCTGCGTGTTCTCCTGTCCTCTGTCCTCCGGGCCACACACACACACACACACACACACACACGGGACTGTCTCAGCTGTTATTTTCGTTAAGGAGTGTGCACGTACAGCATGCACGCCTCGTGCACTAGCCTCCTATTGAAGCTGCCGTTACGCTTTTGGCCTGAGGGGGCAATCGCGAGCATAAAAATTCAAAACTCTGTAAAGTCCCTTTAAAGGCCCTCATAAAACGTCCCAATGTTTTGAGTTTTTTTAGTCACATCCGAATCTTTTATAGTAAGTCATCAATTATGTTTCCAACAGTAAACATATGGCATGTCTATTTTGATAGTAAATGTGCATGTTTGTATTCAAAATAATGCTTGATTTGTCAACTTTAATACGTGATACAACTCATAATTATTGACGAACGAGTATCCTAATAAATATATCACCCCATAAGAGGAACTTGACCACCTGCAACGTTCTCCTGTTGGTATTAAACACTTGTTTTGAGTTGCTTGGCAGAATGAACGATTGCACTTGCCCATTGTAAAAAGAAACAAATGCCAGGGTCCTCAGTAGCTTGTGGGAGATTTATACGCAGCCACAACATCTTGGCTCCTCCTCCTCATGCTGGTCACCACTCTGGTCACATTTTGATGTGGAATAATATTTCATTCCTTGACTCTGTGAGGGTCACCTATCATAGTGGTGCTGATTACTCTAACACAAGTTGTCAAAGAGCTGTTAGTAAGTCCGTAAGTAAGCAAAGTTTACTTATAAAGCAGTATATCAATATAAAATTACAAAGTGCTTCATGGTTACAGAAAACCAATAGAAGCTCAAAATACTTAAAAAAAGCTGATTTAAAATAAATAATTTTGAGCTGATGTGACGCCTAATGGCACGACACGAAGTACAATAAATTAAACCTTTCCCATCCATTTTCATTCTAGCCTATCAGAAAGCTTAATATTAGAGTTGCTCCACATTGAACCGATCATGTGGCTAAAATAGAGCCAAACATATAGCACAGCAGCAGCCGGACTAGGTAACAGCTAATGTTTGTGCAGCTGCAACCAAAGGTGTGTTCGTTACTCGTCCCTCCACCATTTCCTTTGATTATTCTGTCATGATTATTGGTGCAAAACCTGACTTAACTGTTGCATTACAAGAACAAATTTCAGAACAAAACCCTTATTCTAATCAGCCAATGTGAATCAGTAATAAACATGATCATCTATATACTGGAGACTACCAAAGCATGAATCAATACACATTTTATGCACCAGCAACTGCACATGCCAGTGGAATGACTCGTTAGATATCGACTCAAACTAAATCACAGAGCCCATGTTGATTACAGTCATGTGACATGTAGTCCAGGACAACTGATGTGTTTTCAGTACCGAGCCTTGAGTCAGAAGTTATTGTTCTGTTGGATCAACATCCACATTTTCCCTGTGCAGTCTGCACCAATCTGAGCCTAAAGAAGATCTCGACTCCCATTAATCTCATTAATGAAGTCTGTTTCTGCACAGAATATTCAGGACTGTATAAAGCCTTGTTCATCCAAATAAACCAGACACTGGTCTAAACTGGAAAGAGGGAGGCAGTAAAAGGTCTAAAAACAACTCCCTGCATGGTTATTTTGCCCTTGTTTTCCTGCTGCACACCAGTTTTTCATTTCTTCGAGGGATGGAGGAATGGAGCAAAGAGAGGAAGGCAGGCCAGAGTGCATAGCACTGACAGTATTTATAGCCCAGTGTTCTGACCAAAATTATCAGTGTACCACAAAATAGCTTCCTCTGGCCTGACCGCTAAATAACAGGAAGCCTTTAATTGTACCTATTTATTAATTTTAACACACAAATGCAATACGGAGCTCCTGAAAAGTACTCACAAAACACAACATGAAAACATACTCCTGAGAGTACATGCATGTTTAGTTAAGGTTTGCTATCTTTATAAATAGAGCAGCTCCCGGTGCTCGGCAGAGTCGGCTGTGTAAACTTCCTCCACTTTCTGGGGTCAGTTTTTCTTGTGATTCACCAGCTCTCTTCCCCCCTGGCTCAACTCAACCCATCTCCTACCAGGGATTCTCAGTCCTGGTCCCGGAGGGCCGCTGTCCAACACACCTGATTTCAGTCAGCAACAGGCTTCTGCAGAGCTTGATGAGCTGATGCACAGGTAATTCAGCTACTGAATCAAGTGTTTTGGAGCAGAGAAACAACTAAAATGTGCCGGACACCGGCCCTCCAGGAGAATCTATGCTGTCCACTACTCTCATTCTCCAACAGATGGATAAAACTGAGTTTGACCACATTTGAAAGTACACACGCACGCACGCACAAACACACACACACACACACAATATCTCAAAGTCTGGCCTCCATTACTGAACTGTTCAGTGGAGTCTGGGGGTCAAAGGCGACAGTGTGTTAATAGATGACATGAGGGGTCTTTTCTGCTTGAGTGACCATCATTGCCTCAAGCACAGGCACACGCGTACACACACACAATAACAAGAATGTATATTTCATGAATTTGACATTAACTTTTTATCATTTGCTCTCTGTGTGTGTCTGCAACTATCAGGTTGGATGCTGAATAAATCACACCCAATTTTTACCATATTCAACCAAAAAAGTTTTGTTTACTTCCTTTTGTGTACTTGTTTTTTGTGTTTTTCCCTTTAAAAGTTACATGGAATTGCACAGACTTCAGAAAATGACTTGTAACCAAATGTAATGAAGTACAAATACTTTCTTACTTTGCTTAAAATAACTATAGATACCTTGCTTTACAATTTGTAGCTGTAATGCTTGCAGTTAGCATTTTCAGTTCACTGATCGTCAATAAAAATCACAAAAGAGAAAAAGGAGTTTGCATTTTTGTGTTGGCATCATGTCAGAGCCTGGAAGTAATAGAGTACTAACAAATAATAATGGAGGCAAAGCAAAGAGCTAAAACCAGAGTGAGTGGCTTACACTAGTTTGAGGGAGCTAAAGGAGGCTGCAAAAATCACAGACTGATAGTGACCTGGCTTTGTTGCTACTGGACCTGTAAGTAGAAATAATTGTTGTCCAACAGTGTGGATCTTGTTAGTCGGTGGTTTATTTTAGTATTAGTTGGCTCATGTTAGTGTTAGCTTGTTGTTAGCGCTAACTACAGCTAGGTTGTTTACGGCTGTTGTTATTCCACTTTAAACCAGTAGGGCGGAGGAGCTGGAAACTGGTCTGTGTTACTTTAAGTTGGTATGCACATTAGCTGCTTTAGCTAGTGGTTGCATGAGCGTTGGGGAAGGGCAGGTTTAGTGGTGCTACATTGTTTTTGGAAAATACATGCATTTTCATCCTCTGCAGAGCAATTCTCTTGGTGTCCCTATTATTTTTCACCACTTTCAGTTCCACTAAATGCTTGGACTGAACTGTTTGTAAGGTCGTCACGTCCCATTTTTCTTCAGAGAATGTTTGGTCTTAAGTTTTATCCAAGTGCCCTTAACCCTCTGGAGGCAGGTGTTGCAGATCTGCAACATGAAAACCTACCTACCTGGTTATTCCACATACATATTTCATGAGCATTTTTAACTCAGAAGTACCCCTGAAGGACTTAGTTGTTCGTCCTTTTATCAAAACTTATTTAGAGCCTGAGAGGGTTAAACCTACAGATGCCATGTGATGAAATCAAACTAATCATTTCAGGTTGATACTGTTTATTCATGTTTCAACTGGCTGCCACTAATAGATGAATATCAGTGTTACGCATTTAGAACACAAAAATATTTTATAATCTGGGGATTTCTAAAATCTTCACCAACAGGATGAAGGGAACAAAACAGTTACTTCTTCGAAATACGTGACATGTAACCCAAATCAATCACTTTAAATGAATGAAATGAACCACGCTTATCAGGCCAAAAAATAAATGTTTTGTTTTAAAAAACAGGTACGGATACAAAACTCATTCAGCTGGAGTTAGAGCCTCTGTGCAAGCATTCTGTCTGCATCCTCACCCAGGTGCACTATCTGTGTGTACGTGTGTGTGTGTACGTGTGTGTGTGTGTACGTGTGTACGTGTGTGTGTGTGTGTGTGTGTGTGTGTGTGTGTGTGTGTGTGTGTGTGTGTGTAAGAGGAGTTGACTGGGGTTGCGTAATCACCATGTGCCTGGATGCATGGAGCCGGCAGCTCGTTAACCTGCCTTCCTTCCTGCTGTCACCTCTAACTAAATAAACAGAGGCTATCTGCTGTACACGCACATGTGCACCAACACACACACACACACACACACACACACACACACACACACACACACACACACACACACACACACACACACACACAGTGTGTAAATACTCAAACTTGCATTTGCATACTTGCAAGTGAAAGTTTCTTTCTGTCTGTCTCTGAGCTCATGAGCTGTACGTCACCAGAGGCCTTTTCTTTGAGGAGGATGGATCGTTTATCTTCTTCTGATCACACACACACACACACACACACACACACACACACACACACACACACACACACACACACACACACACACACACACACACACACACACACTAGCATTGAGGTTTTATTTACCCTTTGGGGAGGATGTAACAGTTAGGATGGGATACAACATGTCATTGAGGAATTCTGCCTCCCTGACAGTTGAAAACAAGCTGCTGGAACTCTGCAGACATTACATTTTCTGATGTATTTTTTTTTTCAAGGAAAAAAATAGATGTTACGAAACAACAACATTTGGGCAGGTTACTAAAAGTTGATCATGCTACAGAATCAAAGGATTTAAGTCTTTTCAGTCCTGGTAGTCATGCCTAAGCCGTTATAAAGCATAGTAAACAAGCAGACAAGGTTAATGACCTTTGTTTTCTTATCTGACTGTAAAAGATCTATCTATTCTCTGTCTGGACTGGATGGTTTATGGATCTTTTATTTTCTCTCCAGCTACAAAATACATTTCAAACCCCAAACCCACATCAATGCTGCATGTTTGTTCTATAAAAATGTCATTAACCAGAGTTCCTTGTTCTAATTCCTCACTTTTAACCTTGAACATTCAGCTGGAGCTGTTTCTCTGGTTTTGGGAGAAAGGCAACAGGGCTAGCAGTGGAAGCATTAATAAAGAAAGAAATAAATCATGTTTATTGAGAGCTAGACATCCCAGTGGGTTTATGGCTGGACTGTAAACTGAAAGGCTTGGCTTAGAATTTACATAATTACTTCCTGGTGTAAATTACAACCCTCCTCCCCTCCCCCTTCTTGCCCATTTGTCTCTCTCAATTCTGGGTCACTCATAACAAAAGTGACACTTTCTTTCATAGCTGGGGGCTGTTCTAGAAAGCAAGCTAATCCCAAAAACCAGGCTTTCTTTGGAAAATCCAAGTTTAACTGCCCCCAAATCAGTTTTACGAACGTTGCTAGCCTGAAATCTCACCCATTCACCATGGTAACACATGCTGGAGAACAAACCTGCTCCGTGGCAGGCTAGCAGCTGGGCTCACATATGTGAGTGAATATGAATGTTACCTTTTTCTTGTCGTGGCTGGCAACAATGCAGTGGTGGATCAGCGACACCGCTGGCCCACAGCAGTAGCAACTTTGTTCTTGATGGCTAGACTATTAATAAATGTGGAGTTTAAACTTTTTAAACTGACTTCTAATTGTTTGTATATAATCTTCATTTGCAGTGAGGAGCATTTTCTTCCAATGTTGCTCCTGATGTCAGCATTATTAATAAGTATAATTATAAATCAGCTTTTGTCTGGGATGGATCCACATAATTAGCATGCTATCCTCTTTATAAATATGTTAAAATAGCCTTAATCTACAAACAAAATACATAAAACAAATCATACGTACATAAAAGGAAATACTTAATTGATGTAACTATACATTTTAACAGCTTGTACTCTGATCACACGTGGCAAACATGCTAATATTTGATTTAAATGACATATGTGAGGTTTTTCCCTTGTTGTGTAATATGAGAGCTGAATGTGTATTTGTGACAAACGGTTTACAGGGTTGACTTTAGGGTCATGTGACCGTCACAAATGTATATTTTTTATAACTCACACCTGCACAGCAAAAACAAAGTCCTCCAGTCTTCATCATGCCCTCATGTTTACCTCATGCCTCCCTTGTGCCTTCAGGTCTGTCTCATGCCTTCATGTCTGTCTCATGCCCTCATGTCTGTCTCATGCCTTCATGTCTGTCTCATGCCCTCATGTCTGTCTCATGCCCTCATGTCTGTCTCATGCCTTCATGCCTCCCTCGTGCCTTCAGGTCTGTCTCATGCCTTCATGTCTGTCTCATGCCTTCATGTCTGTCTCATGCCTTCATGTCTGTCTCATGCCCTCATGTCTGTCTCATGCCTTCATGTCTGTCTCATGCCCTCATGTCTGTCTCATGCCCTCATGTCTGTCTCATGCCCTCATGTCTGTCTCATGCCCTCATGTCTGTCTCATGCCTTCATGTCTGTCTCATGCCTTCATGTCTGTCTCATGCCCTCATGTCTGTCTCATGCCCTCATGTCTGTCTCATGCCCTCATGTCTGTCTCATGCCCTCATGTCTGTCTCATGCCTTCATGTCTGTCTCATGCCCTCATGTCTGTCTCATGCCCTCATGTCTGTCTCATGTCCTCATGTCTGTCTCATGCCTTCATGTCTGTCTCATGCCCTCATGTCTGTCTCATGCCTTCATGTCTGTCTCATGCCCTCATGTCTGTCTCATGCCTTCATGTCTGTCTCATGCCCTCATGTCTGTCTCATGCCCTCATGTCTGTCTCATGCCTTCATGTCTGTCTCATGCCCTCATGTCTGTCTCATGCCCTCATGTCTGTCTCATGCCCTCATGTCTGTCTCATGCCTTCATGTCTGTCTCATGCCCTCATGTCTGTCTCATGCCCTCATGTCTGTCTCATGCCTTCATGTCTGTCTCATGCCCTCATGTCTGTCTCATGCCCTCATGTCTGTCTCATGCCCTCATGTCTGTCTCATGCCTTCATGTCTGTCTCATGCCTTCATGTCTGTCTCATGCCCTCATGTCGGTCTCATGCCTTCATGTCTGTCTCATGCCCTCATGTCTGTCTCATGCCCTCATGTCTGTCTCATGCCCTCATGTCTGTCTCATGCCCTCATGTCTGTCTCATGCCTTCATGTCTGTCTCATGCCTTCATGTCTGTCTCATGCCCTCATGTCTGTCTCATGCCTTCATGTCTGTCTCATGCCTTCATGTCTGTCTCATGCCCTCATGTCTGTCTCATGCCCTCATGTCTGTCTCATGCCTTCATGTCTGTCTCATGCCTTCATGTCTGTCTCATGCCCTCATGTCTGTCTCATGCCTTCATGTCTGTCTCATGCCCTCATGTCTGTCTCATGCCCTCATGTCTGTCTCATGCCTTCATGTCTGTCTCATGCCTTCATGTCTGTCTCATGCCCTCATGTCTGTCTCATGCCTTCATGTCTGTCTCATGCCTTCATGTCTGTCTCATGCCCTCATGTCTGTCTCATGCCCTCATGTCTGTCTCATGCCTTCATGTCTGTCTCATGCCTTCATGTCTGTCTCATGCCCTCATGTCTGTCTCATGCCTTCATGTCTGTCTCATGCCCTCATGTCTGTCTCATGCCCTCATGTCTGTCTCATGCCCTCATGTCTGTCTCATGCCTTCATGTCTGTCTCATGCCCTCATGTCTGCCTCATGCCCTCATGCCTCCCTCCTGCCCTCAGGTCTTCCTCATGCCTTCATGTCTCCCTCATGCCCTCATGTCTACCTCATGCCCTCATGTCTGTCTCATGCCCTCATGTCTACCTCATGCCTCCCTCATGCCCTCACGCCTGTCTCATGCCCTCTTGTCCTCGCAGCTCAGCCTTGTTTTTAGATCCTGTTCTTGTTGATTTTATTAGTTTCATCCTCATCATTATCCTCCCAGCCTTTAGTTATTCTTTGTGCAGGAGCACCCATTCCTGGTGCTGGAGGGCCGGTTTCCAGCATGTTTTCATGGTTTCTCTGCTCCAACACACTTGATTCAGTGGTTGAATCACCTGTGCAGCAGCTCTTCAGGCTTTGCAGAAGTCTGTTCACCACCTGCTGATTGAAATAAGCAGTTTTGGTGAAGGGAAACAACTAAAACACTTTGGGTTCCGGCCTTCCAGGACCAGGATTGGGCACATTGTCTTAGTGTCTTTTGTTTCTTTTAGTTATCTAGTTCTGTTTGTTTTTATTTAGCAATCCTCCTGTGCCAATGTGTTTTTGCCTCCCTTACTTCTCAGTTGTTGGTGATCAACAATCAGTGATCATCACAACTGCTCCTCTTGTCTCCTGTCACCTCCTCGGCTCTATTTAGGGACCGCAGTAGCTCAGGAGGTAGAGTGTATTGTCCAGCAATCAAAGGTTTGCATGTTCCATCCCAGCGCAGAGGATGCTGCTGTTGTGTCCTTGGGTAAAACACTTATCCCACCTTGCCTGCTGGTGGTGGTCAGAGGGACCGGTGGCGTCAGTGTTCGGCAGGCCTCGCCTCTGTCAGTGTGTCCCAGGGCAGCTGTGGCAACATTGTAGCTCATCCCCAGCAGCATGTGAATAGGTGAATGACTGATTGTGTTGCAAAGCGCCTTGGGGGGTTGAGCTCTCAGGTCCTAAAACAAGACAAGCAGATCCAAAGTCCGGATCAGTTGAAGAGATGACCCTTTGTTGCTCATCGACTCTGTCACCATCTGCCCTGCTCACTATTGATTTCACTTAATACACTGCAGTTGTTCCAGTTCTGTGTTAACAGGTGGGCGTGTCGGAGAGCCAGCTGTTCCTGATCTCCCTGATCAGAGGGCCAGGGGTACTTAAAGAGCGGTGTGACACAACTCCAGTGCCGGTTGATACTCGCATCTTGGGTAAACACTAGCCAGTCACAGTTCTAGTTTGTTGTTCAGTTTTAATCTTGTCTGCCCGTTCCAGTCTGTCCTGATCTACCGAGTCCTGAAGATTCCTGCTCGTCTGTTCTCAGGAATTACCCACCGCTGTCTGGAGTTGTTAGTCCACCATCACGTTGCTCACCGCCCCCCTGGTCTCCTCACTCTCCGCCGCCCGCCTGTCGTCCTGCCCGCTTCCCAGCCTGTCTAACCACCAGCCTCCGGACCTGCATCATTGCCTGCCTCACTGTCTGCCTCGCAGCCTGTTTCCTCGTCCCGTCCTGGATCCTCACTCTCTGCTGCTTGTCTTTCCCCACCTGGTCCCAAAGACCCAGCCCTGCCTCACCAAGACCGATCATCTCCTGTAAGAATAGCTCTCCAAACAGTTCTAGTTCTGGTTCTCTGGTTCCAGGGTTTCGTGATTCTAATACTTGTTTGCTTTCCCATTTTAGATCTCGGTCCCTCCTGTTCCCGTTTGGAGCAGCGCTTTCAGTTACACATCGTTCTTAACATGGACGTAATTTTCGCTTAAGAAGTGTGTGTGTTTGTGTGTGTGTGTGTGTGTGTGTGTGTGTGTGGGGGGGGGGGGGTATCTTTATCTCTAATGGGAAACAGGCTTCAACACAAACGGTTGTTTTCCGCTTGGTCCTAGAGCTCAACCACTCAATTTAATATAGCGTAATATTGTTTTTGGATGGTATAAAGTGCAGGGTCAAACTTGACTTTGGAAAAAGTGGGGGGTGGGTGGGGGGTGGGTGGGGGTGGGGGTGGGGGGGGGGCCAAAAAAAATTAGGTCCATGGTTCTTAATAAATATTGTTATTTACGTACCATCGTTTCCGTCTGTGATTCTTTCATGTCCTGGGTAAAACATATTCCCAACATGACGGACTCTTGTTGTTACTTCACTTTAAAAAGCAACAAAAATACTCCCCATTGAAAATTGCTGTAATTGAAAATCTTGCTTTTCATTCGTTTTTTCATTACACACAAAGGTTTTATTTTAACTTTGACACTGTCTTTGTGTCTGTGAGTAAAATTTCTACGTGACTGTAACTTAAATCATTTTAAAGGTGTGTGTGTGTGTGTGTGTGTGTGTGTGTGTGTGTGGTATCAATCTGTTCTGTTAAAGGATAACAGCTGCTTTATAGTTTGTTTCAGTTGCGTTTAAACCTATGGTTTAAACAATAACAGATTACCAGAGCTTCAGAGTTTTCTGTCTCGGTTTCAGGGTTGGAACTGTAAAGCACCGGGTTGGGTCAGGCTTCTGGATGTTACACAACACAAGGACAAATTACTAAATGAAACGTTTCTTCTTCTTTGGGTCAGGCTCTTTGTTTAATGCTTGTTTTGAAGAACAAAAGTCAAAGGATGACTTAAAATGAAGAAAAAAATTGTTTTCCCCCTAATTTTTAGAGTGTTTGCTCGTTTCACTTTATTTTGTTTTGTAACGCTGCAAATCTCTCTCTTCACGTTTATTGAATAGTTGCTCTTTACTCGTGTCTTGGTTCCTCTTTTCCATTGGGACTGCAGCCATGTGCTTCAGAGGCCCTCAGAGATTAAACCACACACTGGAGGTGTATTAGGGGGTTAGAAGAAGAGAAAGGCTCCAGAAAAAGCCATGTTGGCACTCCAAACTAAGACACCAGCCAGAAATAAAACTGGATGTGGTTAAACTGTCAAATTACTTAAGGAAACTGCAGCAAAACCTCAGGAGGCGAAAAAAGAGGGCGAGCAGATTTAGCTTTTTAGAATGATGCAAAACAAGAAACAAAAATTGTATTTGTGAACTAATTATTACACCAAAAAGTTGTTGATACGAACAGGTATGAAATGTTTATCCAATTTCTAAAAAATTATTTTTACAGAAAGTTGAAATTTTTCCAATCACCTGCCAACTGCTGATTATTTACTGCAATGATCACTAAAGCCAGCAGATAATCTTTTATAGACACATCATTTTTAATTACAGGCTGACTGATATTGGTTTTTCTATTGCCGATACCAGTGCCGATATGTGGACGTATGTACTGCCGACTTTTATGGTCAGTATCTAGACATCTCCCATCTTATTTTCTTGCTAAAATTTCACTAATAACATCGGTTGATGCAAAATATTTCTGAACCTGAATGAGTTTTCGAACTCTGACTTTAACTGGTAAATGTTCATTTTGTGCACTGCTCAGTGTTAAAGTCAGACACTGAAATAATTCTATCCATCCAATTCACCTTTATTTATATAGCAGTTTACACAACTCTGTCGACCAAAGTGCTGTGCAGATAAAAACAAATTAACCAGCAAAGATAAAACACTAAAAGCAAACATCGGCCCGATATGCCGGTCTACCCCAACAAACGACTGAAATCATTTTTTATCCAAAACAAGTATTTTTAACAAATTTTAAAATAATTTTCAGTAAAACTATTAAATAACACAAAAATTAAAGTAGAAAGTATGTTTTAAATGAAGAGCTTTATACTCTGTAATAAAATCATCTGTCCACAGAGGATTGCGAAGGAGAAGAAAAAAAAATTAGATCTGTGTGTGTGTGTGTGTGTGTGTGTGTGTGTGTGTAAGTGGGCATGACAAAGCTACAAATAAAATGCAAATAATAAAGATGTAATTCAGATACTTTGTGATAAAACCAGCTTAATCATTGAAAGCTTTCATTCCAGTTTTGTGCTTAGTCGGGATTCCCAATATGTTTAAAGTGGGAGTCAGGCATGGGTGAATACTTATTTCAACCAGATTTTCTGTTAGAAAAATACCTGGAAAAAAGGCGTGGCTTGGAGGACCCAGAGAGCAGCACTTAGGCAATGATTGATAACACCGCCCTCCTGATTTCCTGTTCACCGCGTTCATTAGAACAAACAGAGGAGGACGTTTTTCTTAAGGAGGGGAGTGCCTCAGAGTGCCAAATTGTCATATCAGCAGGTAAGTGGTTGAGCCAGGTGGAGGTGCAGCGAGACTCAGCAGGAGTCTAGTGCAGTGCAGCCACGTAGTACGGTACAGTCGCCCTGCTGGTCTAGAGCAATCAGCTGTAGCTGTTAAATCAATGTGGAGCAGAGCTTTAACCTGAAGGTGGAGATCTAATCACGGTTTTGGGCTGAAAAATTACATTTTAAGTAAGTTGCACCAAACTGCCAAATAATTACACGTCTACAACACTATCAGACACTCATCTATACGGGTTATCAGCAACATAAACTTAATTTGGGTGTTACTTGCACTTTAACGAATCTGCCCAGAGAGAGAGCTCATCTGCTAGAAGAGTGACTCAGTCATGACCAGTCCCTGAATTTTTTTAGTAAGTCTTTTTTTTCAGAGTTATTCTAATGTATAAGCAACAAAAAAAACAGTCATAAATAAATAAAATTGGCCCTTGACACCTGTAGATCCTCATTTTGGATTTGGCAGGTTTTTGATGAAGGTACTAATCCTGATACTCCATCTTACTGCTGTAAGGCCAAATTAGTGACAATAGTCTGTGGTGGATTGATAACAAGACATTCATTTTGACATCAGTGCTCTGCGAGCTGAAGCATAATTCTCGTTTCATGTCATTAATGAGGAAGATGGAACAAGAACATCTTGGAGAGCATCAACATGAGGGATGAATCAGCTCAAGAACTGAGTGGATCATTATGTTGCTATAAATCACTGCTATGCTTATAGTTAGTGCGTGTGTGTGCAGCCAATGAAGTTATAGCCATCTCTAGTGTCTATAACTGGTAGGCATGAATTGTTAGTAGAGCCAGTGCGCGCACACGTACACACACACACACACACACACACACACACACACACACACACACACACACACACACACAATCACACACGCATCTTCCTCCTCAGTCCATAACAAACAGCAACAACCTGGGCCCCCAAGGCTTCCTGTATCCTACACACATCCATCAAATAAAACACAATCACAATCGTTTACTCCTACACACACACACACACACACACACACACACACACACACACACACACACACACACACACACACACACACACACACACACACACACACACACACACACACACACACACACACACACACACACACACACACAAGCTGAAGGATTGAAGGAGGACTTAAAGCGAGCGAGTAACCACTGCTATTTCTTCCCTCATTAAACAGTGGTATTATGAGCTGACGCTCTGAGAGGCCTGCGGGCTTGGCCTCCAGATCCCGAGGTTTTCCACTTCAGAGGGGCTTTGTGCCTCCTTCTGCTACAGGAAGGAAGAGGGGGGAATATGAGGTGATAACAAGGGATGCCACATACTTCAGAGGTGAAATCAGTCAGTTTTGCTTGCTTTTAGCACCCCCTAGTGTCCGTTATTAATTCACTGTGGGTAAACCGAAAATGAAACTTATCTCCTCGCTGTGTGTTCGTCTTTTTAACACCTTAATCTAACTGCTGAAAGGCCTCCCCAGCCTTCATTAGTTTCTAGAGGAGCAACTCATCACTTAATTAACCAAATCAGCTGTGTTCACCATCTAAAAAGTACTGGAAGCCAACTGCTGCTCAGCCATGTCAGCTCCCTCCACCAGCAGGGAGTGGCCTGCCAACTCCCAACCAGCTAGTGTGGTTTTCTGGCCAAAGGGGGCGGTGGAGTCTCGGTGACGTTCCATTAACCCTGTAAAGGGCCATTTTAGCACATACTTTCTCAAGAAAATGATTTTAAAATATGAAAAAGTTGCAAAGTATCCCTTTAACTACAAGGTTTCTATATTTTCTAGGTTTTAATCCTTTATTCTGATATCAGTTTCAAGACAAAGTGCCTGTCTGTTATTTAATAGTTTCGAGACAGGATATTAACATTTTTCTGGTTTCCCACATCAATAATTATGCTGAATAAGTAGAATTTTTGTATAAAATTAGGCTGAATTTCCTCTCTAATTATTTCGCAGTGACACTACGTGGTTAGCTGTGAAAGCAAAGCTTCTATCCAGAAATGTTCCTTTAACTCATTAAATTCAGTGTTACAGACGAATAACTTGGCTCCCAACATAAAACCTATTAAGATTTACTGAACGTTATGTTGGAATAAAAGGCAATATTCCAACTTGCAGCTTAATTCGGACCAGGATAAAAACAGGATTTATTGGTGCAGGCTTTCTTGAGTCTGGATTGACAGAAATCAGCTTTTGGGGCTAACTGTGACTCACACAAGAATCCAAAATGTCAAGAAGTCTCTGTGTAAATTTGTGTTGGATTCTTAGGAACTCTTAGGTTCTCTAATTATTGGATGCTGATCAAAGATTTTTTTAACAAGGGAATTTCATAAATCTGCTGTCCAACAAGTATTTCTAGATTCCTCAAATCTATTTAAGGCTTAACCCTTTGAGCTTTTCTGAAACTGTATTTTCTAACATCTTATTAATGTTATTAGTGCTTTGACACTGGATGATTTGATGGAATCAGAACTTGCAATAATTCATTATTGTCAGCACCAAAGATTCAGCAAGGATATTCTTTCTTTGTCCTCAGAAACAAGGATAGTGAGTCGACAAAGTTCAATTTATATTTATTATTTATTAATTTATATTATTTATTTTGGAGCATGGGTTTCTGAGAGTGGGTGGAAGATTGAGCAGAGGATCAATGCCTGAAGAAGTTAAACATCCATATATCCTCTCCAAAGACCAGCACATCTCTACTCTCATCATCCGACATGTACATCAGAATCTAGGTCAAAGGTGAGAAGAAGATTTTGGATTACCAATGGAAATTCAGCAGTAAGAAAGATCATTGGTGCATTTAGTTTCTGCAGCCGTTATACTGGAAGAACAATGGAACAAAAAATGGCTGATTTGCCAAAAATTAGGATTCTTCCTGATTTGCCACCATTCACCAACACAGGAGTGGATTACTTTGGACCTTTTGAAGTAAAGAGAGGAAGATCTACATGCAAGAGGTATGGTGTTATCTTCACCTGTATGTCCAGCAGAGCCGTTCATCTGGAAGTTGCTGCCTCATTAGACACTGACGCATGTATAAATGCTATAAGGCGTTTTATCAGCAGAAGAGGACAGGTGACACATTTGACATCTGATAATGGCACCAACTTTGTTGGTGCACATTGACAACTGAAGGAAGCCTTGGCAGCATTGGATCAGGACAATATTCAAGGAGCCTTGTCACAGGTTGAGGTACACTGGAGTTTTAACCCACCAACAGGCTCACATCATGGTGGTGTGTGGGAACGCATGATCCGTTCAGTTAGAAAGGTTCTCAACTCAGTACTACATCAACGGTTGGATGACGATGGACTTCATACAACATTTTGTGAAGTAGAAGCCATTTTGAATGATCGACCAATCACAAAACTCTCAGACAATCCCAACAATCTTGAACCTCTAACACCTAATCATCTTCTTCTTTTAAAGCGTAAACCTGCTTTTCCACCAGGCGTGTTTGAACCTAAAGATCAATACACGAGAAGACGTTGGAAGCACGTACAGTATCTTGCTGACATTTTTTGGAAAAGATGGATCCATGAATACTTACCCTTACTCCAAGAGAGACAAAAATGGAATGCAAGAAGAAAGAGTTTGGTCCCTGGAGATGTGGTTGTGATTATGGATCCTTCCGCTCCACGTGGCTCTTGGCCACTTGGGAGAGTTCTGAAAACCTTTCCAGATAAGAATGGATTGGTACGTTCAGTCAGGTTGCAAACAAAAACCAATGTTTTGGAAAGGCCAGTGACAGAACTTTGCCTTGTTAATGGGGCATAAATTGACCTTGATCATTATGGTTGCTCCTACTCTATTTAGTTTAAATTGTTATTGACAATAACAATTAGGGGCCGGTGTGTAGGAGCCAAATATGTTGTTTCCTTTTCTTTGGTCTCGATGTTTTAATTGATATGTGGGCGTGTCATTGTTACTGGTCGGAATAAAGGTAGTGATGTCATTGTTGGCGTCAGGCACTATTCCGGAAGGGCAAACGGGTTTTTGACCGGTGTGGCGTGAAGACGTTTGAATGGGAAAGTAAGCGAATTACTCCTATCATTGTTTCACCTGGAATGCAATCAACATTAAACAAGAAGCATTATCATAACAATTCCATGCTTAAGGCTGTTTTTAAGTAATTTAATTAGTCAACATCGGATCAACACAGAGTGTCAACCAGGTCCCGGTCTAGCAGCCTCAGAAGTTTGAGTAATGGACTTGACTTCTACAGTTTCTGCTATGCTAAATTATGATTTCTCTATAGAACTACAAAGTCCGACTGGGGGAGGAGAGTAAGGTCTGCACTGTGGAGGGGGGCGGAGTTTAAAGTTCCTTCTCCAGATTTAAAGAGACAGTACCCAAAAACGGCTCATTCTCAAGACTCTCCTCAGAACAGGGGCGGATGAGGGTCTGTAGAGCAACAATAATGAGGAAAACAGACCAAAGAACTGCAGTTCCACTGTATTTAGACCCCAACTGAAGGATTTAGATATAAAAAGGAATAACTTAAAAGCATGTTATGTCTTCTTTAAATGTCATTCTACGTAGATTTTGTTTTAGTTTTTTACATTTTTTCACGTATCATAAATTTTTTTTTATCATTTGACTTTTATATTACATGGATTTTTGGATTTTTAGATTTTTAGTCTTTTATCATATCTGTCTTATAATTTGAGTCATTTTTTATGCGGTTTTTAATCTGTCTTTTTGCTCTTTTACAGTTATGTCATGTTCAGCACCATTGGCTTCTGTAAAGGCAGTGGAAGGCGCTAGTCAAACAAAATTTGATTGATTGATTGATTGATTGATTGATTGATTGATTGATACAAATATCAAAGTTTTCGTTTGTTGTGTTTGATGACAATAAGATGTTTTCCCCTTTTGAAACTTCCATCATTATATCTCGCTGGTGATTTTTGTTAGACTTCTTGATTGCCATTTTTTTGTGTAGAGTGCTTTAATCCTTGCATTTATTGTGCTAATACATTTCTGTAAAGCATGGAAAAATACACCTATTTTAGCGCTACAGTACTCTATATTAATAAAATTACTTCTCTGGCCTTTTATTTCACTGGTGCATAAAAGTAATCGAGCAAAAAATACTACTCACTCACATCAAAACTAAACTGATTCTCCTACAATATGACTACCTTGCAGACAAAAAGTTAATAAAGCAGATAATAATAAAGCTGTCAACACATGTTAAATCCTTAATTAGCAGTGATATTTTAAAAAAGACCCACTTCGGTGCATATGCATGTTGCATTCCGATTTACTGTATTTTGGGTCATGATACACAGGATATATGTATTTCAGTTTAGAAAATAAAGTGTAGAAACTTCAAGCATTCCCATAGGCCAAAGTGTACACAAAAACATCAATTAAAGCACAATTAAAAACGGTCAAATCTTCACCACATCCTCAGTGTGTAACTATTTTATAAACCCACACAGAAAATGTGTTTTTGGGCCCTTTCTTTGGTAATATTTCCCCATCTCTGTATGTTTATGATCTGTCTTCCACTGCTCTCCACCTCTGGAGCGTGTGAAAGGAAGACACCATGATGACAACGGAGGAAACATAGCAACCACATAATTGGTGACTGGAATCAAACTTCAATCACTCTGAGCTCTTGCTGAGGTTCTGTACCCTGTTCTTTTCTCATATATCTTGGGCCACAATGACGGTGACACATTGCTGGTACTGCAGGCTTTGGCTGGCTCTGAATGCATGTTTGCAGCTTTGGAATTAAAAACAGTCAAGGTTACGATCACAGACACACATTCTGAGTTGTTGCAGAAAAATCTGCCTTTATGGGATGAATATATATATATATATATATATATATATATATATATATATATATTTCATTAATTGTAAAAAAAAACAACCAGTTAGCAAATTGTACATCCATATTTAATGTAAATTTTCAGTAGCGTGTATTTCATGAAATTATTGTTAACCTAAGATCATTTATATAAATAACTATTTAAAAAACTAATTCAAACATCATTTTGACTTATTTAATGATCGTCGTCGTTGTCGTCTTCGTCTTCCTCCGCTTATCCGGGTCGCGAGGGCAGCATCCCAACTAGGGAGCTCCAGACCATCCTCTCCCCAGCCTTCTCCACCAGCTCCTCCGGTAGGACCCCAAGGCGTTCCCGGACTAAATTGGTGATGTAACCTCTCCAACGTGTCCTGGGTCGACCCGGGGGCCTCCTGCCAGCAGGACAGGCCCGAAACACCTCCCCGGAGAGGCGTCCAGGAGGCATCCTGACCAGATGCCCAAACCACCTCAACTGGCTCCTTTCGATCCAGAGGAGCAGCGGTTATACTCCGAGTCCCTCCGGAATGTCAGAGCTCCTCACCCTATCTCTAAGGCTGAGCCCGGCCACCCTACGGAGGAAACTCATTTCGGCCGCTTGTATCCACGATCTTGTTCTTTCGGTCATTACCCAAAGCTCATGACCATAGGTGAGAATTAGGACGTAGATCGACCGGTAAATCGAGGGCCTGGCTTTCTGGCTCAGCTCCCTCTTCACCACGACAGATCAGCTCAGCGTCCACATCACTGCAGATGCTGAACCAATCCGCCTGTTGATCTCCCGATCCCTCCTACCCTCACTCGTGAACAAGACCCCGAGATACTTAAACTCCTCCACTTGAGGTAGGACCTCGCCCCCGACCCGGAGTTGGCAAGCCACCCTTTTCCGGTCGAGAACCATGGTCTCAGATTTGAAGGTGCTGATCCTCATCCCAGCCGCTTCACACTCAGCCGCGAACCTACCCAGCAAGAGCTGAAGGTCAGAGCTGGATGAAGCTAGGAGGACCACATCATCCGCAAAAAGCAGAGACGAGATTCTCCTGCCACCAAACTCGACACTCCACACCACGGCTGCGCCTAGAAATTCTGTCCATAAAGGTAATGAACAGAACCGATGACAAAGGGCATTCCTGGTGGAGTCCAACCCTCACCGGGAACAGGTCCAACTTACTACCGGCTATGCGGACCAAACTCACGCTCCTCTGGTAAAGGGACTGAATGACCCTTAACAGAAAGCCACCCACCCCACACTCCTGGAGCGTCCCCCACAGGGTGCCCCTGGGGACACGGTCATAAGCCTTCTCCAAATCCACAAAGCACATGTGGATTGGTTGGGCAAACTCCCATGCCCCCTCCATCACCCTTGCAAGGGTATAGAGCTGGTCCACAGTTCCAAGGCCAGGACGAAAACCACATTGCTCCTCCTCAATCTGAGATTCAACTATCGATCGGACCCTCCTCTCCAGTTCCTTGGAGTAGACCTTTCCAGGGAGGCTGAGGAGTGTGATCCCCCTATAGTTGGAACACACCCTCAGGTCACCCTTCTTAAAGATGGGGACCACCACCCTGGTCTGCCACTCCACAGGAACTGCACCCGATGACCACGCAATGTTGCAGAGACATGTCAACCACGACAGCCCTACAACATCCATAGCCTTGAGATACCCAGGATGAATCTCATCCGCCCCCGGGGCTCCGCCACTGTGTAGTTGTTTGACTACCTCAGCAACTTCTGCCCCCGAGATTGGACAGTCCATCCCCAGGTCTCCCGGCTCTGGTTCCTCCTCGGAATGCGCATAGGTGGGACTGAGGAGCTCCTCAAAGTATTCCTTCCACCGTCCGACTATAGCCTCAGTTGACGTCAGCAGCTCCCCATCCCCACTGTAAACAGTGTGAGCGAGTTGCTGCCTTCCTCTCCTGAGGCGCCAGAACCTCTTTGGCGCCGATCGATAGTCTTTCTCCATGGCCTCACCAAACTCCTCCCACGCCCGAGATTTTGCCTGATCACATTAGTAAATTATAACCCATCTTATATCACACACTTGTTGGTGAGCTAAACGTGTACATGGCTCAGAAGGTAGAGTGGGTTGTCCAGTTTTTGGAAAGTTGATGGTTTGATCCCAGATCTCGCCAGAGAATGCTGCTGTTGTGTCCTTGGGAAAGACCTTTAACCCCTTAAATTTCCAGGTTTAATGAACGCAATGGGGTTTTGTACCATGGGCGGGACGCTGGAATGCTAAAGGGTTAACCCACCTTGATGGTGATAATGATAAATGATAAATGACCCGCACTTGTATAGCGCCTCTCAGAGTAAGGACTCCAAAGTGCTTTACACTACAGTGTATCATTCATCCATTCACACACACATCCACACACTGATGGTGGTGGTCAGAGGGACCGGTGGCGCCAGTTTTTGGCAGTCTTGCTTCCGTCAGTGTGCCCCAGGGCAGCTGTGGCTACAATGTAGCTCATCCCCAGTGTGTGAATGTGTGTTTGAACGGGTGGATGACAGATTGTGCTGTGAAGCGCCT